>NW_021318918.1:174452-185646 GCF_001605985.2 Dendrobium catenatum
TATAAAAAATCGTCTCGTTGGCCGATATGAGGCAAAAACAAAAATTCTAAGCCTCTCTCAAGTGTGATGTGTAGGTACTAGCGATTCAGTAATCATTTGACCAATTCACAACACAAGAGACTTTTCAAAAGTGAAAAAACAAAAGCCTTACTGACTGACTCAACCCTAATACCGCAATCTGAACGTGGCTTCGTCTTGCTTCAAATCCGAAACAATCTCCATATTACTTCTCCATGTTTTATGTGAAATTTGTATCTCTTTGTAGTTAATTATATGATATATATATATTTAAAATGTTTGTAAAGACAGTCTAAGGCAAAAACCTTACTGTATAATATTAAGAAAACAATAGCTCCCATTATTTTTAAAAAAACTTTAAAATTATTCATACGTTAAATACTACCCCATATTTGACTTAAATTATTATAATTCACAACATCATTTGATTAAGCTCAAAAAAATAGATAGATAGAACTTAATTTAACATGATAATTTATCGAGTTAAACTTCATGACTTCCTCTTCCTTTATATCTCTTAAACAGGCTTGGCAGCCATTTCATATCAATTTGATCGTTTAGCCCCAACTTCTTCTCATCTTGCTCTTTTTTTCGTTTTTACAATTCTATACGTTCTTAAATTTAAATAAGTAATCTTTTTATTCGTAATACTAAGTTAATCCCAACAGATGATATTTTTATCTTTTTTTCTATATATTTTTTCTGCGATTAAAAAAAAAAAAAATTGGCATTGCTCCTGTGCCCAATGCCTCTAGGTAAAGAGACTTCGCCGTGCTCTCCTGCCCTAGCTCAATTGAGAGGCCTTATCGCTATGGAGATACATCAATGATAGAGTGGTCAAACGGGTCTTTGGTTGGGCTTCAGGTCCAACCAAACTTGACCATTGCTGTACAGGAAATACTGACACCAGCTTCGAACCACGATAACCCTGTATAGGGGAAATGAGTCGGAAAATCCGAAACGAATATTTTGGGAGTTGGGTCAACCCAAAATGATGACGCCTACCTAGAAACATTATCCTTATGATTCTGCACTTTGCCTTGCCTAGCACTATTATATAGTCACCTATATCTCTGCACGTCACATACAACTTAATATAACCACCCTGATGTGCACGCTGACAATGCGAGCACGCTCTTGTAACCCGTGGCCCTGTTACAGAATATAACTCCGGCCGCATGGTATCGATGAGTCTGCATTCTGACAAAAGAGCTGTCGCGATTGACGCTTGCACACAACAATGGTGATGGTGTAGTTGGCAACAACGACGGTGCTGCGGCAATTCGAACCGGAAGTGAATCCAATGTGTATGAGTTTGTCTCATTTTCGAGTTGATTTTTTTTTTTTTCCGAAGTCCAACTCAAACCCGAACCAATTTTACAAATGAGTCGAAGATTCTCAAACTCCGAACCCACACTGTACTTGCAATAAACGGGTTAACCTGAACCTAAAATTATTTTGTGTCGGCGGTCTGAACCGGCTTTTAGCGTTATAGTCAAAATATAGACACCCCAAACCAATGAATGCTAAAGAGTGGATTGCTGCTAGTTGGGAGGAATGACATTGTATGGCTGAATTTTAGATGGGATTCATAAGGCATTTGTTACCTAAACAATCATGTTCATACCACTAAGGAACAATTGTTCGTAACCCTCTTTAATCTCATTAGTTAGCCGCAATCAAATTTTTTTTTCAAACATTAAATATCCATTTCCACATTTCAGGTGAGGACCAATTAGCAAATCATTCACGCTCAATCTTTCTTGTCTGGGATAATTTACTTATCGGTCATTACAGGAAAAATCACATATTATCTGAGAATTTTTTGAATGAAAATTGGTAAGTTTCCGGCTAACTTTAAAAGTATCCCAACGGATTTCTGGCAAAAAATTTTCGACATTAAAACGAGTGTCTCAAAAATTTGGTGGATCAATTTTTCCGATGGAATTTTCTCTGCCCGACATTAAATTAGGGTTGTGCTAAATCAGCTAAAATCTGTGCTATCTTGCAAATGATTGGCTTATTCTGAAGTGATTCATCTTCGTTGATGGTGAGGTCAAATGTGGATGTTTTAGCGAATGTGAGGAGGGTTGCACCTGATAAAGATTGTGGACCCTATTTGGACTAATGGTGGTAATAAATGTAAGAATAAAGGTTATAAGAAATAGGCTTGTCGTTGCTTTTCGGAGTGGTATTTTGATGCTTTGTGGACACATGATGTGGTAGCCCTTGCTACCTCTCGAACTCGATTTGGCTGGTTGGCCAACCGAGGTGATTTGATTTTTTTCGGGATTGGCTATGGTGGTTTTGGATCTGCGTGGCCTTTTCATCTTTTTGATTGTTCGTGACTGGTCGGCTGGTTTGTGCAGGGTGCTTGCTCCGTTCTGAGTCCGATTTCAGATTCTTTTTACACTCACTATTTTTGTTATCGAGCTATTTGTTTTTGTCTCCTTTCTACTATGGTGTTGTAATTGCTGGAGCCTGGTCATGTAATTTCTGTGCTGGGTTGAATAAAAGTTTTTTATTTAAAGAAAAGCACTTAAGTCATAATTGAAAGTTTTAAATATTAAACGAGGATCCAATCTGGTCCCTAACATCAATTCATCTAATTGATAATCAGATCGCAGCTAGTCGACGACTATGCAATCATACCACCAACACATCCTCGTTACACACTGACATCCAACTGTTCAATGCTTAGATTGTTGTTAGACTATTTTTTGACAACCATCACTATTCATAGGACCGCTATTGTCATTGAAACTGCCATTACAACTTATTGCCATTGCGAAATCGAATGCCAAATTAAGTAGGTAAATTAGCTATTTGATTATTTTAATGCCAAATTAATTGTCATGGCAACATATAACTGGGAAATGGAAGATCATATTCATCATGATTTGTAACTCCAACTCTTGTTCAAGTAATTAAGTCAAATTAAAGCCAAAAAATAAGTTCGTTGAGAATTTGATATTCAAATTAGTTTGAGATTAGCTGAAGAAGCTTTAGGGCTAATTTTATTTGAATTTAAAATAAATTAAAATGACTTATTATCTATCGTCAATTTCAATATTGATATGAAAAAAATTGTAAAATAATATTTATAAAAAAATATATCTAAAATATATAACACTATGAAAACGTCCAAAGAAAGTTGTGATTGTTGAAAAGCATGTTGGATTTTGCGGCAATCACATATCAGATCCAGCACATTCATAAGCAGACAAAGTTTGAATATATAATAGCAAACTCTTCTTCGATCCAAGAAATAATGGATTGGATTCCACAAAGAAAAAAAGCTGATTTCACACTAGCTTTAGCTCGCGACGTTTTTCACTCCACAAGAAAATAAGAATTATTGTTGAGTCATTTTCGACATCATTTCCCAGAAACCAAACCAAAAGTCTTCTCTCCATTCAAAATAATTTTTTTTCTGTCCAAAAGTAACTCTTAGAAGGGAATATAATGTTCTTCATTCAATTACACAGATATTGCAATAATTAAAATGAGTTAAGATATAAAGAAGATTAAATTAATTAAGCATTTCAATTCATCATCAGTTTTATTTTACATAGAATTTTTCACATTTATTTAACTATAACTTTTATTAGATTGATGAGGAGACTTTTATTTTCAAAATTATATTAGATTAATGTGCCGTAAGAAAATATTTAGTTAATGATTTGTTAGACAAAACTTTTTGAATTTCTTTTTTTTTCTTTCTGTTTATATTATATTTTTTATTTAAATTTGACATTAAAAGGATAAATATCTTTTTTATTTATAAAAATATACTTATATTTATTTATATTTGATGGTGGTAGGAACAACGACAATAATCTATTGTATTTTAAAAAAAAAAAAAAAACAGAATACTCTCATCACTTTAAAAAATATTAAAATTTATCTTAGATAAATATAGCTTTATATTGATTACATTTTTTTGTAGACCCAGAACTTGATTGATAAAGCTAAAAAATTATGATAAACAACATAAATTATTAATAAGTCAATTATGGAGTTAATTTCTCTTAATATGAGCAGTGGTCACAATAATTAAATGAGAGTTTTATTAATAATACAATATAGGTTATGATTGTATTAATCATTTTAGGTGATATCCTAATAAAATTATATCTTAAAGATAATATATCCATAAGAATCACTTTAAATAATAGGAATAATAGAAAAAAAAAATATACGCATATCATAACATCATTATTAAAAATGTTGTAATATAAATTCTTTAGAAAAATTCAAATATAATTATGACATATGCTATTAAATATATGAAAAAATAAAGGCTATAATAGTCATAATACGACGGTAAGCAACAACCCGGATTAAACCACCGGTAATACCAGCGGTTTATTTGACCGTCGGTAATCGTTGGTTTTTCTGTAGATATCTAAGACGTTTGTTGAAAAAAGCCTATATCAAACTAACATCTGAAAACCAACTAACACAATAATTAATACTGATGATTATTCATATGTATCTCTCTCTAATTTTATATCTAATTTTCAAGTTGTAGCATCTCTTTTTTAATCTTTATGAAATTATTGTCGAAGTCTCCGTTATCACCACTTCTACTTTCACTATGGTGTCCATTATCACGACTTCAATCTCCATTATGGGTGTCTAAATTAAAATAAAAATAAAAATTTTCAAAGTCTCCAACTAGTCTTCTACCATACATCCAAAAAAAAAAAAAAAAAAAAGTCTTTTTTCAAAGTCTCCAACTAGTCCTCCACCATTCCATCACCAAAAAAAAAAAAAAATTCAAAGCCTCCTCATCTTCCATCAGACAAAAAAAAATAGTTCAAATAGTCTCTTACCATTTATTATAGAAAAAAATTCTTTGAAGTCTCCTCGTCTTACACACACATTGTAGTCTTTAGACATCTTGGATCTATTGTTCAGAGTGATGGTGAAATAGATGGGTTTATTATTTAGCAGAATTCAAGTTGGATGGTTTGAAGTGGAGAATGCATCGGGCTTGTTGTGTGATAGAGAAGTCTCAATCAAACTTAGAGAAAATCTTATAAGATAGTGGTGAGACCTGTATCGCTTTATGATGCTCGAATGTTGCCTTAAAAGAGAAGCATAATACTAAGTTAAGTTTTGTAGAGATGAGAATTGCTTTAGGTGGATGAGTGGCTTTACCTTAGAGATAGGATACGAAACGAAGTGTATACGTTGAAAGGTTGGAGTAGCTCAGTAGAAGAAAATATTAGAGAGAGTCACCTTAGATGGTTGTTGGTCACATTAGAAGGATGCCTTCCCTGACCCGGTTAGAGAAAAGTTGAGGTATTTAGATTTGACTTATGTTTAAGAAAGTAGAGGTAACTATAAAAGAATTGGTTAGAAACAATAGAAATGATTCTTCTTTATTATATTTAAATGTGAAATTTGTCTTAATTGACTTAAATATCTTTAAAAAATATGGATTGAAATTCATTAAAAAAGATTGATTCAAACTATATGATGGAATCATTACTCGAGTTTTCGAGATTGTTATCCATAAAGCAAATCATAAGTCTTCCAAATCATCTCCTCCCTTCAAATAATGTTTTTTTTTTACACTTTCCTAAAAAAATAACTTTGTTGGCCACAACGACTTAAGCTTCAACCACTGGGGACTCAAATCAAAACTTCATTACTTTTCTTCTTTTAACATTTATCAAAGCAAAGTGTTGTATTTTACCACCCTTATATTACAACTATTTTAATTATTGAAAATAATTTTAAAAAAATAAGAAAGTTTTGAATTTCTGAGCTATAGCGTTGTTGTATTGAGTATTTGCTCCTCTAGTGCTCTTTGTTTCATGAAAATTTAAAAATAATTCAATGTGACGGTGCTAAGATTTTGAATTTTTGATGTGGTGGTGCCATGAACCGGCTTGCGATGCAGCGATGTTTGAGCGCTGCAGCAATAGGCCAAAAATTATATATATTATATATATATATTAATAATATATATATATATATATATATATATTATTATTATTATTATTATTATAGCACTGTAGCACTAGGCCAAAAATATATTAAATATTTTAAATAAACTAATTATTAAAAAGATGAATAATTATGTTAATCTATTTAACATAGGAGGATGGTATATATTAAAAATTATATGTGAGTTATATTAATAATACAATAAAATTATATTTTTAAGATTTTTTTTTTTGGTAGCATGTTTAGATGATATATCAATGAGAATCACCATAACTAATGGTAATATAGATAATAAAATCTTTTCGATCCTGCTACTATTGGGCGTTCGATTCTGTAAGCTTGGAGAGGATTTCTTGTAACAGATCATCAAAATCTGTAGCCATGTAATTATCTGGAGCCTTGCTTTTGCAGTTCGGCAGTACAGCAATAGCATTTATATATATGAGATTACACTGAAATCAAATATTGAAATTTCCTACAGGCCACGGTGACGTTTGATAGAGCCTAAAATCTTTGAAGTTATTTTGATCATGAGCGGAACAGTGATTGATTATTCATATATTTTATGATATTAGCTAGAATCATATAAAAATAAGCAAATACTCTATTTTAATTATTATTATTATTATTATTATTTAAATAATATTCGCAAAAGGGCATACACATTAATATAAAAATGAATTACAAGCCCTTAATAGAATAAAAGCTCACTAAAATACATTATTTGAAATAAAACCTGAGAGCGATTGTTCTGACCTATTACAATAAACAAACAAATTTAAAAAAGAAAGCAGTGAAATCCAAACAACCTAGTCCAACGCAGGGAGAAGTCCAAGCACGAGCAACCTGCTACGCTTGTCAACACACCCAAGTTAAATAAGCACCTTAAAGGCTGAAAAATTATTTCTTTTTTTATTTTTTCATTCTAGGCTTGTCAACATTTTTGTAGAAACCTTTCTCATCTTTTCGAATAACATTTAACACATAATTGTCTTGGGAATCATCCCCAAGCACATTAATTTCATCCCCCAAATCCCAATTAGCTGATGAATCACATTAAGAAAGGCTACAATGTGCTGTAATAAAAAAATAGCAATACTTAAAGAAAAAAAGCATAATATAAATTTAAATTCTATTAAAAAACTGGACTCGCAATGGTAAAAAAATATATCCAGATATCATATTGCAATCATAAGTGCATCCCTAGATGGTTAGGAAGATCATCCAATGGGTGCAGAGTTGCTGTAGGGGTTTTCATTCATCATACTTATTGCGGGCAAGAATATTTGCAGCGGTAAAGTATTAAATTTTATGTCTTAGCATTGCACGAGTATCCAACTTAAAAACATAGAAAGAATACAAACACGAAATTTTTTTACGTGAAAAACCTTGAAGAGAAAAATCACGGGGCCATGCCCAATTGAAATGATTCCACTATTATTTGAATAGATTACAAATGATTGGTTCATCCTTGAAACTGAGGATGATAAAATTACAACATTCAATCGTTAGGTTGAAATCTTGGGACGAACAGGGTTCGAACTGAACTCCAGTGGCTTTCGATGCTACGACGAAAATCGGACATTAGTTTGTTGCCAGGCAGAAGTCCAGTGATAGATGATGTTTGGGTGATGGTCAGTAGCCGGGCGGTTGTCGAGGAGGAAGAATTTGGTGGCAAGAGAATTTTGATTTATCTCTCTTCATTGCATGGGTTCCCCTCAATGAAGAATGAGGGTTCTATTTATAAACTTTTTAGGAGTGGCATGGATAGTAAATAGGGAAAAGTTCACCGCACCATTCATCCCCATATGCCAAGAGATCTCGATAGTCAAGAAAAAAATCCCTCATATTTCATTTGTTTCATAGAAATGTTGTTTAAAAATTGTAAGGGATATTCTTAGATTGAGAAATAAAAAAGGTTTGGTCAAGGGAAGTTAATTTCGCTAAGCAAGAGATATCAATGGGAAGCTTCTCAATAAATATGACGAAGGAAAGATTGAGGCTTGAAAGATTTGAAAGTTTCTCCCAACTAAATGTGGAGGATACTATGTTAAAATATAAAAGATATTATCTTTAATGTCAAATTTAAATAAAATATAATATAAACAGAAAAGAAAAAAAAGAAATTCAAAAGTTTTGTCTAACAAATCATTAACTAATATTTTTCTTACGGCTACATTAATCTAATAAATTTGAAAATAAAAGTCTCCTCATCTAATAAAAAAGTTATAGTTAAATAAAAATGTGAAAATTCTATGTAAAATAAAACTATGAATGAATTGAAATGCTTAATTAATTTAATCTTTTTTTTATCTTAACGAAATTGACACCCCTAATTTTAAGTATTGCAAGAGCATTATTTTCTTGGATCGAAGAAGAAGTTGCTATTATATATTTCTAAAGCTTTTTCTGCTTATGAATGTGCTGTGAATCTGATTGTGATTGCCGCAAAATCCAACATGCATTTCACAAATCACAACATTCTTTTGACGTTTTCATAGTGTTATAATTTTAGATTAATTTTTTTATATAATATTATTTTACAAATTTTTGCTTCAATCAATATTGAATTGACGATAATAAGTCATTTTATATTTATTTTAAATTCAAATAAAGTTAGCCTAAAGCTTCTTCAGCTAATCTCAAACTAATTTGAAATCAAATTCTCAACGAACTTATTTTTTGGCTTTAATTTGACTTAATTATTGAACAAGAGTTGGAGTTGGCGTTACAAATCATGATGAATATGATCTTCCATTTTCCCATTATATGTGTACCATGACAATTAATTTGGCATAAAAGATAAAATAGCTAATTTACCACTTAATTTGGCGATTCGATTTCCAATGGCAATAAGTTGTAGGCCGAGTTTCAATGACAATAGCGGTCCTATGAATGTGATTGGGCAAAAATAGTCTAACAACAATCAAGCATTGACAGTTGGATGTCAGTGGTACGAGGATGGTGGTGGTATGATGATAGTTGTCGAACAGCTGCGATCTGATATCAATTAGACGATTTGATGTTAGTGACCAGATTGTGATCCTCGATTAATATTTAAAACTTTCAATTATGACTTAAGTGCTTTTTTTAAATAAAAAATTTTTATTCAACCAGCAGAAAATTACTGACCAAGGCTCCCAGCAATTACAACACCATAGTAAAGGAGACAAAACAAATAGCCCGATACAAAATAGTGAGTGTAAAAAAATCTGAAATCGGACTCAGGAACGGAGCACCCTGCACAAACCACGCGACCAGTCACGAACAATCCAAAAGTGAAAAGGCCAGCAGATCCAAACCACCAAGCAATCCCGAAAAAATCCAAATCACCTCGGTTGCCAACCAGCCAAATCAGCGAGAGGTAGCAAGGGGCTACCACATCATTGTCCACAAAGCCATCAAAAACCACCTCCGAAAAGCAAAGACAGCCTATTTCTTATAACCTTTATTCTTACATTTCTTACCACCATTAGTCCAAATAGGGTCCACAATCTTATCAGGTGCAACCTCCTCACATTCGCTAAAATCCACATTTTCCTCACCATCAAACGAAGATGAATCACTCAGAATAAGCCAATCATTTTGCAATAGCACAGAATTTTAGCTGATTTAGCCACCTAATTTAATGTCGGGCAGAGAAATTCCATCGGAAAAATTGTCCACCAAATTTTTGAGACACTCGTTTTAATGTCGAAAAATTTTTTTGCCAGAAATCCGTTGGATGCTTTTAAAGTTAGCCGGAAACTTACCAATTTTTCATTAAAAAATTCTCAGATAATATGTGATTTTTCTGTAATGACCGAAAGTAAATATCCCAGACAAAGAAAAGATTGAGGCGTGAATGATTTGCTAATTGGTCCCACCTGAAATGTGGAAAGGATATTTTATTGTTGAAAAATTTGATTGCGTAACTAATGGGATTAAAGAGGTTACGAACAATTGTATTAGTGATGAACTGATTGTTTAGGTCAATGCCTATGACCCATCTAAATTCAGCACATGGCATTCCCTCCCAACTACAGCAATCCACTCTTGCATTCATTGGTTGGGGTGTCTATATTTGACTAAACCTAAAATCCGGTTCAGACCCGACACAAAAAATTTTAGGTTCAGGTTAACCCGTTTGCAGTACAGGTTGGGTTCGAGTTTGAGAATCCGACTCATTTGTAAAATTGGTTCGGGTTTGAGTTGACTCGGAAAAAAAAAAATCAACTCGAAATGAACAAACTCAAACACGTTGGATTCACTTCCGTTGTCACCGTTGTGCGCCCCGAGCACATTGTTGTTGCTAACTACGACAATACACTGAATGTTTTGTGGCAGCAAGGCTCCACTGTACCACTCGCCAGATTATATTCTGTAACGGGCCACGGGTACAAGGCGTGCTCGCATTGTCACGTGCCATCAGGGTTGGTTATATTAAGTTGTATGTGACGTCAGAGATATAGGTGACTATATATAGTGCTGGCAAGGCAAAGTGCGGAATCATGGATAATGTTTCTAGGTTAGCGGGTCATTTTGGGTTGACCCAACTCCAAAATAGTTCGGTTCGGATTTCCAACTCGTTTCCCTAACGGGTTGTGGTTCAAGCTGGGTCAGATGACAGCAAGTCAAGTTTGGGTTGGACCTGAACCCAACCCAAAGACCCGTTTTGACACCTCTATTCATTGATGTAGCTCATTAGGCGTAAGGCCTCGCTTGAGCTAGGGAAGCACCGAAGTCTCTACCTAGAGGCATTGGCCAAGAGCAATGCAATTAATCCAGAAAAAATATATAGAAAAAAGATAAAAATATCATCTGTTGGGATTATTTTACTATAGTATTATCTAATATTTAATAAGATTGAACTTATTTAGAACATTTTATGAATCGTTTTAGAATATGTAAAAAAGAAAAATAGAGAAGATGAGAGAAGTTGGAGTAAAACGATCAAATTGATATGAAATGGCTCCATGCCCTGTTTAAAGATAAAAGGAAGAGGAAGTCATGAGTTAACTCGATAATTATCCTGTTAAATTAAGTTCTATCTATCATATTTTTTTTGAGCTTATCAATGGAGTTGTGATTAATAATAATATTAATCAATATGGGGTAGTATTTAAACTATGATAAATTTTAAAGTTTTTTTAAATAATGGGAGTATTGTTTTCTTAAATATTATAGTAAGTTGTTGCTAGAGTCTTACAAACATTTTAAATATATATATATATAT
>NW_021318918.1:186213-242819 GCF_001605985.2 Dendrobium catenatum
TATGAGGGGGAGCTTGTGAGGGGTTTCACAAGGGTTGCTTCAAGGATCTCTCTACTTGTTCCTCGTCTAGATTTTCTCATCCGTAGAAGGGTCGGTAGAGGTAAGGAGTTAGCTTTTGGTTGTGGTTCTCTGCCAGCTTCAGGAGGAAGCAAAAGGAGGTAGGTTCTCTGCCTTGCCGGGGTGGCAAAAAGGAGGTTCTTGTGAGGGCTTCTCCGCCTAGCCGTGGGGGCTAAAGGAGAGTCACGTTTTGTAGTGCAATACTTGGAGGGTGCCTCCAAGGAGTGGACGTATGTCGAGTTGACCGAACCATTATAAAGTTCTGTGTTCTTATTTCTTGCTTCCGCACTTTTATTTCCGTATTTAATTTTTTGTGGTGTGATTTTGGTTTATGCGATTTGTTGTGAAAATAATTTTTTAAAATACCAATTCCCCCCCCCCCCCCTCTTGGTCAGCTTAGGCTAGTTCTATAGGGCTTAACATCCCTAACGAACTTTCATCCTCGGCCTCCAATAAACGTCGGACTTCTACTCAATGGCAGACCTTCACTCATCGCCAAGTTTCTACTCGATGTCGGACTTCTACTGGTTATCGGACTTTCGTTGGACATCTATTCTAAGATGAATTTCTTTCCATTGTTGGACTTCTACCTGATGCCGTCCTTCTGACCTTCATCGTCAGACAACAGTTCTTCCGACCTCCATCACCAGCCGACTACGGTCCTCCTGACTTATGTCAACCACTGACTACAGTCTTTTTGACCTTCATCGCTCGCCGACTACGGTCCTCCTGACTTATGTCGCCCACCTAATGCAGTTTTTCCGACCTCCGTCGCCCGCCGACTACGGTCCTCCTGACTTATGTCGCCCACCGACTATAGTCTTCCCGACCTCCGTCGCCCGCCAACTACTGTCCTTCTGAATTACCTCGCCCACCAACTACAGTCCTTCCGACCTCGGTCGCCAGCCGACTTACGTCTTCCGCAGACTATAATCTTTCTGACCTCCGTCACCACACTATGGTCCTCCCGACCAAACGAACACGTCAATAGTGATTCTTTGTATTCACATCATGTAATGTACTCTATATACATCAAGCTAAGGCAGTCCCCCAAGGAAGGGCCTCATTTGTAATCAACTGCAATACTAGTGGAATCATTCAAACTGGGCTAGACCCCGTGGTTTTGCCCCCTTTTCAGGTGTTTTCCACATAAAAATATTAGTGTCTCCTATGATGCTACACACTCTCTTATCTGATTGCGTGCCGGATTTCGTACAACACTAAAACTTTGAACTTTATATTTCTCTACCACCGCGAATACTCCATTATATAAATAAACAAAAATATATTGTAATACATAAAAATTAATTTCTTTAATATCAAAACTTAAATAAAAATATAAAGATAAAAATAAAAGTGATCTCAAATCACTTTTCAATTAATAAATTCCATTATAGTTACTACACTTAAATAAATTTTAATAAAAGGCTCCACATTTTAAAAATTTCTAATAAAAGGGGGTTTTCTTTTTTCTTTGGTTAAACCCCATGTAAAGGCTTACATCATGTCAATTCATCAAAAAGTGTTACAAATCTTTAAAGGGTGCTTACGAATGCTCAAAGAGCAAACATTAAAAATCAAAATAAGCCTAAGGAACCAATAATCCCTGCTAATTGCAACATAATACTACTAAAAAATGGGTGTTTTCGCAGTGGTTATTATCAGCAGTTTTCAAGCAGACACTAAAAGAAGGTATGGACAGTGGTTATTACCACTGGTAAAAAACTCCCGTATGACTCCACACTCTCTTGCCCCAATAAGCTCTTTCTACTCGTTCGACTGTTCCTCGATCTGCTCCATCCTTTTGAGCCCCCCCGCGCGTGTTTCCGTCACCACCAAATCAGTTACTCCACTTTTATTAGCCCTAATCCGCTCATTTTACTCAATGGGTAAGTAGTATGACATCCAACCCTTTGAAGTTCTAGGTGATTAACTTAGATTCTATTTGTATTAGACTAATTAGGTTATTGGCCCGAGGTTTACCTCTTAAACTTTAGATGATTGGCCTGGAGCTCAATCTTACTCTCATAGACAATAGATGATTGATCCAAATTCTATTATGCACTACTTAAGTGCTCCACCTTGTCACATGGAATCCACTTGGTCCATTGTGCTTTGATACCCATACTTAGTCCTAGATAAGCCTACCTTAGACAACCTCAAGTGGTCTAATGGACACTTTTTTTTAGCTTCATTATCGTCACAATGAGCTTCAATTCCATTATGCCCATTATATGTTAATTTGGCATAAAGGATCAAACAAGCCTATTTACCACTTAATTATTTTTTACTTAATTTGGCAGTTTGATGATGATGGTCCTATGGAAACAATCTGATGGTGATCTTTCGATGACAACGGTGGTCCTATGATCATGGTTGAGCAACAATAGTTTGAAGATAATGACAATGGTTCGATGATTGCCATGGTATGATGATAGCAATCGAGTAGTTACGGCCTGATGACGATGATTTAATGATAATAGTGACGGTGGATAGGTGATGTTCAGATGATGACGGTGCGACAGTGATGATCAAGCGTTGGCAATTTGATTGCATTAGTTACGTGCTTCGATGGCGGTGACTTGATGATGGTCCTCAATTAATATTTAAAATTTTTAATTGTGCTGTAAGTGCTTTATTTGGACTTATTTGGACTTAAATTGGATTACTTTTGTGTAGAGGAATATTTTGCATTTCATATTATAGTTTATTATGAGCTTTTTTCCCACTAGAATTCTATCTAGGATGCATTTGACTTTTTTAAATAATTGAGTTAAAATATCCTTATTATAATTTAGTTTGGATGGACTTAAAATATTTTTAAATTGTTTTTTTTTTTAATAAATGAAATATAAAGTTGAATGATTATTCATGCATTACACTCATCTCAATATAAAATAAAATAAAATAAAAAACCATAATGGATTTTTAAATTTATTGTCTTCCATTATAACTCAGTTACGCACATATAAGCACAAAGGTGTCCCACTATCTTTGTGAAATTATAGTTTAAGATTTTAATAATTATAAGGTCATTAAATTACACAAATCAGATGCAGCTGGAGCTCGACTTGTTGGAGAGAAAAAAAATACAAATTAAAAATTAAAAGCATCAAACATTCAAGTCTATCAATGCAAATACTTCAATTATAACAAGCATTAATTCCACTAGTTCTACATATCTATGGCAACATTAATAATAATAATCATAATTATAATGTTTTCCTTAATTTTCATTAGCAGAATTCTCATACAAAGAGGCTTTCATAAAAATTATCCATCAATAGGTCTTCTGCTTCTCCTCCACTTGCTTCTATCACAGCACATCACATCAAGCACCACAACGAGTGCCATCGACCCTCCAAATCCCACACCGAATAATATTCCCAGCACAATCATATAACTTTTATTCTTTGATGCTTGAGTACTTGTTGATGCTATAGTCTTGTTTTCAGTTGTAAATATTGTGTTGCAAGGAAACCAACATAATCCCTCATTTCCTTCAAAAGACGTGTTGGGGAAAGTGGAGAATTGACCTCCAACTGGAATTTTTCCTATTAACTTGTTGTATGAGAGGTTTAAATAATCCAAGAAATGCAAAGATACCAATTCCTGCGGGATCATACCAGAAAGTTTATTAACTGAGAGATCGAATGTCTCGAGCTGTAATAAATTCCCTAGCTGTGGAGGAATTTCACCTGTCAAATAGTTATGTGACATGTTGAGCACTTGAAGAGAAGTAAGTTGGCCAATGGTTGGAGGAATCTCTCCTTCAAAAAAATTATTGGAAAAGTCAATTGACTTGACAATCGTCCATATCTTCTGTATTATCATTTGTTGTCCCTTATTCATAATGGTTAGCAAAACCATGTAACTGATTGGGTGAAGTATTATAAATGTAACATCATTTTGTGTGTCTGCTCTGTTTGTCATCATTGACCTAAAATTACTGAAGCACTCAGCACATAAATTACCGCTAAAGTTATTGGATGAGATGTCCAATATATGTAGCGTAGAAAAAGTATAATTTGTTTCATAATTTTCATCAAGAGGCCCAACTAGCCCATAGAATTTATTATATCTTAGAACAAGGACTCTCATCGATGACATATTTCCCAACCAATAAGGAAATGTATCCTTCAAGTTATTATTCCCCAGATCCATCAACTCAAGTGATTGGCAATTGGACAGAGATCTCGGAAGCAACCCCTCTAATTGGTTGTCTCTAAAATTTAAAATTTGCAGCTCACATTTTGGACTAAACTCATCAGGGATGGTTCCATGAAGCAAGTTTCCTCTTAGATTTAGCACTTGTAGATCAATTCCATCCCTCAATAAACATGGTAGAATAGAACCTATTAAACTGTTATTTGATAAATCAAGCATTTGTAGTTGTGTCATGTTGCAGATGAATTGTGGGATTTCTCCAGTCAGGTTATTGTTTGCAAGAGAAAGAAATTTTAAGTAATTTAGGTTTGGAGTGGTGTTGAAAGAGATAAACGATGTTAGACGATTATTTGAGAAATCCATAAATACGGGTTCAATAAATGGGAGAGGAGGAATTGAGCCTTCAATAATGTTGGAATGCAAATCAATAACTCGAATTGGATGGAAGTCAGACAAATTAATATGATGCATTGTAACATGTGTAAACATGTTGCAAGATAGGTTAAGTTGCACAATGTTCCATATCAAGCTCGGTATTTCACCATAAATTTTATTGTTTGAGAGGTCCAAGAAGCTAATTTGAGGTTGGTATTTTATGAATGTAGGGATCTTTGTTAGATTGCAACTAGCCAGTGCTAATAATGATATATTGGGATAAGAAGATAGGGAAGATCCATGATCTGCTTCCCACGAACCTAAGGAAAATCCACTATTTGAAAGGTCTAATTTTTTAAGACTCACAAGACCTTTGATTTGCTCCAACTCCACCATGACTTCACTGAAATTGTTCGAAGCAAGGTAAAGGTTGGAGAGCTTTGATAATTGAAATAGGGACCTTGGAATTGGCCCTTGTAATTTACTGTTATTAGATAGATTCAAGGTCTCTAGCTGTGATAGATTTCCTATCGAAGATGGTATTATACCAGAAAATTGACAGCTTGAGAGATCTAAATCTTTTAAAAACTTGAGGTTGCCTATTGTATTAGGTAAATTTCCAGAGAAATTGGTATGATAAAGCACCAACCTTATTAAATTATTGTCAACTGAAAAATCTGGAAGAGAACCATACAACATCGGATTTTCTGAGATATCGAGTTGTTTCAAATTTCTCAGCTGAAAGATTGGTTTGGGAAAACCCCCGAAGAGGGAACTACCCCTCATGCTCAGCACCTCAAGTATCATGGTGGAATTTACAAAAGCACCACTCCATTCACTCCAATATGTTGAGAGATCAACATTGTCTAGATAAAGTTCCTTCAAGCTCCTCATGTTTTGTAAAAGTGTTGGTTTAATTGTGAAAGAAAGACTATTATTTAAGGGAATGTAATTTGAGGAAAGGTTGATGACAGTCAACTTTTTCAAGTGAGCAATACCAACGGGAACCTTCCCAACAAATCCACAATAGGAAAGATCAAGGCTCGAAAGATTTCCAAGTCGATCCCACCCAGAATCCGGAATGGAATTTCCAAAGAACGAGTTGGTGGCAAAATTGAGAGTGCGTAAAGATGTGAGATTGAAAAGGCTGGGATTAATCGTACCATCGAGTCCCTGATTACTTAGGTCGAGGCTTATGACCCGACTCCATTCATCGCATGTCACGCCCTCCCAGTTGCAACAATTTGTTCCTGGAATCCATGTATTGAATAGAAAGTATGAGAAGCCTTGCTTGAGCTGGAGAAGCGATGTGCTCTCAGCCTCAACACATTGGCCAAGAGCACTGCAGTTAATCAAAAAATGCCCAGAAAAAAGAGAAAGTGAGAGAAGTAGAAGGTGCAGGAAGGCCAAGAAGTTGATATGAAATGACTCCATGTGGAAGAAGGTGCAGGGGCATGATTTCCCTGATTTAAGAGTCAATATTTGGCTGTGTTAAATAAAAAAAAAAGAAGCCATTAAAAGTCGTCTCTTCGGTCAATATTTAAAAGTCAATGTTTGGCTGTGTTAAATGAATAAAAGTAGCCATTAAAGTCGTCTCTTCGTTCAAGACTTTTATATTATTTGATAATAAAATAAAATCCTTAATAATAATTTTAGTAAAATATTTATAAATAAAAAAGTAATGTACGACGAAAGAGTTGAACTTAAATATGGATTTATATCTCTTGTTCTCTTTTCTCACGCTTCTTCTAAGATATCTACTTCTATTTTGTTTCTTCTTCCTCTCATATATTTTTATGAATTTTTTTATTTTTTCCTTAATGGATGGTAGACTGGGAGACTTTGAAAAAACTTCTTTTTTTTTTTATATGTTGGACGGTGGAAGATGCAATAATAGAGATTCAATGACATGTCATAAAAAATCATCTTAATCGGACATGAATTTTGATGTAAATATGAATAAAAAAACTTCCAAAATTAAATTTGGGATCATCCAAGCTTTGATTTCAGCAAGATTATAGTCAAATGAAACAATCTCATGGAGACGAACCCAATGTCATCAAAATTGGTCTAATCTAAATCCAAATGGGTCAAAATCAGGGGCCTGGCACCTATTTAGAAGCTTCATAATATTAATTGGATGTTCAAATGATATTCAAATGTAAAATGCTTATAGGTGAATCGAGTAGCTCGATGATACAAATCCAATATGATTAAGATTGCCAAATTCTGACATCCTTAAAACACCCAAATACTCGATAAATATTTTATGATCAAACGAAACGCTACGAGCTATTCGGTGGAACACTCAAATTATCGTTCTTTTTTTTTTCACAAAATAAAATTTCATTAATCAAACAAAAACAGACGGATACAACAGCTGATAAAAGGGAAGCAAAAGAAAAATACAACAAATAAAATTAAAGGCGCAAAAAAGCTCAGGAAACGGCCGAAGCTCCCAGCGACCCAGACGCCTCTCACGGACCGTCCAATAAAAGGTTGCCACAAGCAAAACGACCAGGCCGCGAGCCCCGACCACATCATTGCCTATAGCCCATCGAAACAACGAATCAGCCAACCAAAAAATCATATCAATTCCGATGAGAGATGAAGAGAACGACAAACATGAAAATTCAACGTCGACGATGGCCTCTCCCCCAAAATTTCCCCTGAGTTTGAGCATTGACAATAGGTTTAGCACAAACCATCGAGAAATCATTACCAGGGTCCGAGTCCACTCCAACATCAGAAAATTTAGATTCCGAATCACCATCCGATTCACCAACCAACCAGTTAATTTGGTTCCTAATCTCCAAACCAGAACAATCACCCAAACAATTAGTCATAGATATTGCAAATTAATCAAATTCACAGGAACCTCAACAAGCCTGTTCACAATCGGACCACATTTCTCACTGACATCAAGCAAATGAGGCTCCGCCTCACCCATATCCGGTTCCATAACAACAATCGAGTTATCAGCAGCACCATCCACTAAAATATTAAAATTCTCAGTAGCGATAGCTGCCTTGATGACATTGCTAACATAAGTTAAAGCATTATGAACAAAAGGTGTAGCATTTGGAGATAAAACACCCGAAACAGCCTCAGACAAAACTCCTCCAACACATTTCACCCCATTTTCTACCAAAGCAGATTCAGGGTCATTTAAAACACATTGAACTAAAGTAGCTAGAACGGACTCAACCAAAGTAATAGGCGTTTCTAAATTTGTAGGAATAGTAGAAAGATTCAGATCATCATTAATAGTAATGCAATCAACCTCAGCACCCTCACGAAGCACCACCCCATCCAACACCAACGGCAAAGAGGAAACGATAAGTACAGTATCCAAAGGTTCAGACAGAACAACACCAGCTTTAACTTCATTTAATTCATCACCAACCGACGTAACAACAGGTAAATCCCGAGCATCAGAAACAAGTCCCCCCCCCCAATGCAGGAGGAGGAACATCAATAACCGGCCGGCACGTACCCTTAGCGTGCCCGATACATTTACACACAGAACAAAAATTAGGAAACTCGTCTAAAATCACATCCTGAACATAACCCAAAGAATCATAACCAAGTCAAACTTGTTTAGGATAGGATTTAGTGATATTAAGCTCAACTAACACATGGGCATTTGATGGACGAGAACCCACCGAAGTAGCTTCATCAATTTTTAAAGGTTTGCCAAAGATCTGAGCTAGACCAAAAAGAATACGTGGGGAAAAAAATGTTGGCGAAGGCGAGGAAACGAAATCCATATCGGAATAATCGGTGATTCCATGCCAATATCCAGAGTCGGAGACCATTTAGTTAACTTCATGTAGCAGTTGTAAACAAGGTAGGAACGATGACAAAACACCCTACAATAATCAAGATCGTTTGCTAACTTGATAAGGATGTGAGATTGATCTAACACAGCCAAGATTAATGGATCAAGATCATTCTTTTCTAACACCCTGCAATAATCAAGATCGTTCTTTTTCTTCTTATTTACTAGTCATGTCACTATAAAAAAATTATAAATAGTCACTCATTCTTCACGTGAAAGGAGATGAAAAAAGAAAAAAAAAACTATGAGAGTTGCTTTTTATGAAAGAATAAAAAACATATATATTTTTTTCTTTTTAGTTTAAATGGATGACATGATCTTTAAAGACTTAAAGTTTTCTTTCTAGATTACGATCTTAAAGAAATGGGCTATTTAGTTTGAAATCGGCTATTTTTTTTATAATTCCAATTCATTATTTTATTTTGAATTCAATCCATTATTTACCTGAAAGAAATAGGAGTGTCAATATAAGATAAGAACAAAAAATATGACCCAAATCCAACCATAAAAATCTGTATTCAAGTTGAACCGTTTAACAAATATTTCAGATTATTATTATAAAATATATGAAATATGAAACTTTAAGCTCATCATATGTCATTTTTTTTTACTTTCTTTTTGAGCAATTTTTTTATACATTTTGACTTCATTTTGAGAGTATTTTTTACTGTTTCTTAAAACATCTTTTTATTATACAAATTTTAATTTTTGTATAAAAAAGTTGCCCAAATGAAACCTTCATTCTAAAAAACGAGTTAATTAAATTAATTTTAATTAAGCTTAAATCAAACTTAACAAGCCAATAAATGTCAAATTCATTTCTATAGGCCATCTAATTAAATCCAATATTGATGGCGCTAGTAAGGCAAAGTGCGGAATCATGAATAACGTTTTCAGGTTGGCGGGTCATTTCAGGTTGACCTGAATCTGAATCAGGTCGGATTCGGGTTCAGATTCCCGAGCCATTTCCCTAATTAGGTCGAGTCAGCTGGCAGCGGGTCAAGTTTGGGTTGGACCTAAACCTGACCCTAAGACGGTAAGACCCATTATAACACCCCTATTCATTGATGTAGCTCATCAGTGGGGAAGCCCTGAAGTCTCTACTTAGAGGTATTAGCCAAGAGCATTACAATTAATTCAGAAAAAAAAAAAAAAGAGATCGTTTGTTGGGATTTTTTTTACTATAGTATTCTCTATTATTTAATAAGCTTGAACTTATTTAGAACATTTTATGAATCGTTTTCGAACCTATAAAAAAAACAGAGAAAATGAAAGAATTTGTTCGAGCAAAACGATCAAATTGATATGAAATGGCTCCATGCTATGATTAAAGATAAAAGGAAGAAGTCATGAGTTAACTCGATAATTAATCCTGTTAATAATTAAGTTCTATCATAATTTTTTTGAGCTTATCAATGGAGTTGTGACCAATAATACTTTTAATCAATATGGGGCAATATTTAAACTAAGATAAATTTTTTAAGTATTTTCCAATAATGGCAGTACTATGTTTCATAATAATTATAGTAAATTATTGCTAGAGTTTCACAAACATCTTAAACATAAAATTAAAAATATATATTTTTTTTTAATGAGAAAAGCCACTGAGATGAATAATTATACGGCCTACTAGAGATACAATTTTCACATAGATGTGAAAGTAATATGGAGTAGAAAATTTGCAATAGTAGAATTATATAGCGTTTAGCGTTCAAGTTTTGTATGAAGATTTAGCACGCATACATATAAGAAAGAGGGACGTAAGAGTCATAAGAGACGCCAAAAATTTTACATGAAAAACTCTTAAAAGGAGAAAAATCATGGGGCATGAAAAAATTATAGTTGTTGCTATGGCTTCTGTACTTTGCTATGACAGGATTCTTATAAGTTTTTGTTGTAATGACAGGATTCTTCGCCTCAAAAAAAAGAAAAACAATATAATTTTATAGTTTTTGTTGCTATCTTATAAGATTTTGTACTTATAGTTCTTATAGTTGTATCTTCAGGCTTTACTTATAGTTTTTGTTGCTATCTTATAAGTTTTTGTTGTAATTCACTTAAACAGCAACCTGTAAAAACTGAAGCTTTTTCTGTAAAAACTGAAGCTTTTTCTGATGAAACTGGAACCGAATTCCTGGAACTCTATTGAATTCTGGAACAGAATTCTGTGAACCGAATTCTATTGAATTCTGTGAACCGAATTCCTTTGAATTCTGGAACCAAATTCCTGGAACCGATTTCAAAGAACGAAATTTTGAAGCTTTTTCTGATAAACTGAAGCTTTTTCTGGAACCGAAATCTGTGAAACCGAAGCTTTTTCTGATAAACCGAATTCACTGGAACAGAAATCTGATGAAACCGAAGCAAAGCTTCTATTTCATTTTGATGATCACAAAAATTTAAAGCAAAAACAAAAAGGTTTACACAGAAATTTAAAGCAAAGCTTCTATTTCTTTTTGAAGATCACAAAAATCTAACTCATAACATCTTTTCCCAAAAGAAGTCAAACCTCAAAAAAGTAATCCAAAATGATATTGAACATTTACTTGAAAACCTTCACTATTCGAATACTCGTACTCATCTCCCAACTCATCTACAGCCCTTCTACTTTGCAACTTTGAACTCTTTGGTTGTCTTACTTGTGTGATAATTGTGTCATTCACCTCCACATTCTTATGTAATGGATTCTTACATGTACTTCGATGATGACCCCAAAGATTACACCTACTGTATTTATGTACTTTCTTGTCCTTTTCCAGAAAATTAGCCGATCTTCTTCTTTTGGGTCTTCCTCTAGGTCTTGATGTATTTGGCGCTCCAATCTCAACAGCATCGTGAATCAGTTGCCATTGGTCCTTCCCAGGTAACATGCCAATTGCTCCATCGTATGCCATCCTGTATCTAAATATCTTGGAATTAGTGTAGCAAGTGTGAAATGGAAATTGAAATAATTAAAGGTTGACGTTGAGAGTTACCGGTGCACGTAGAAGTATTCATGAATGTATGTATGCCATAGTGGATGCTCCTTCATCCCAATGAAAGCAATGGCATGAATGCAAGGAAGTCCTGTTAATTTCCATACTTTGCATGTACAGTCTCTACTCTCAACGTCAACAATATGCCTTGAATGTAACGATTCAACCTCAGCTTTGAAAGTAGTAGATTGGCGAACTATTAAATGTTCTTCTCTTGTAGTGATGTCTCTTATATATTCTTCAGCATAAGGAACTATTTCACATTGCCAACTCCAACTTGTCATTTTACGTGTAGCCCTTTGTTCCATGAGTTTACCACGAATCATGTCAATTAACTCAAAAACAGGTTTATTTCTAGCCTCCATTATCCAAGCATTGAATGATTCAGCAAAGCTATTGGTATTTGTACTGTGGTATATCTCATACATAAACTGACTTCGTGACCACTTGTAAGGTAATGAGATAAGGTACGCATAGACGGTGGGGTATGATACACTTAATTCAACGAGCTTGTCATTGTACTCTGTCGTTGTGTATGCATTAGATGCTCCCCAAACCAAACCTTGCAGTTTATGCCCATCTTTACAATGAAATTTTTTTTAATATTCTTTCATAAATGACGAATACAAATTCTATGCTCAACTGCAGGGTACACATCTTTAATAGCCTAGCCCAAGCCCTTCTCCATATCTGAAATGACTGCAAGAGGTTCTATGTGTGTACCAATGCTTTCTCCCAAGTTATGAAAGAACCAAAACCATGTCTGCTTAGATTCAGTTTCAACAACATCAAAGGCCAAAGGAAATAAACCGTTATTACCATCAAGTGAGGTTGCTAATAAAAGCATTCGTAAATGCTTGGATTTGAGGTGGCATGCATCCAAACTAATTAGAGGCCTGCAACCATACATGAATCCATCTGTGCACACCTTAAAACTTACATAAAATCTCTGAAATGAATTGTCATGTTGGTCAAACATATATGTGATATGTGAACCAGGATTTCTACCAATCAAATCAACATGTAGTGAAGGCACCCATTTATAATTATCATCAATAGAGCCAAATATACTTTCACGAGCTTGCTCCCTAGACCTCCACAACTTCATGTAAGGTAATGAAAGACCATACTCTTTCTCTAAATTGCTATTGATATCTTTTGGAGGAACGTCAGGATTCCTTTTGACCATCTCTTGAATCTCTTTGGCAACCCATGCAGATGTGGCTAGTCTATTCCCAGCACGGTTGATGCCTGGACACGTGTGAACACCATCAACTCTTCTAACTTCAAAAGTTTGAGCATCTTCACATAGGGAAGCTCTAATTCTCCATTGGCAACTTTGATAAGAACATGTAACAATAACACGTTTCTTATCACTAGCCTTAATCCTAACACCAAAATTCTCTTTGATGGCAACTGATCGCAAAGTATGCTTGAAAGATATTGCATCCGAAAAATATGTGCCAACAGCTATATCTTTATAACATAGACCTGGAACACTTGAAATACAATCATTATAGTCAAAAGAACTTTCAACCATCTCAGAATTTACGAACTCCCTTAGATTGGACTTAGATTCATGTACTGTAATAACTATCTCAGCACGCAAATTATCATTAGATACTTTTATGAACTCAGATGACTCAACGTCAGAATTTTGATCGTTGTATTCTTTAGGTGATGTTCCATATATGTAATAATGCATATTATATATATGGATGTCCCTTCAGCCAAGGACATATTCGAGCAATCTCGGCTCTAACTGCAAAAATCGTGAGTTGTCCTTTCTCAATTTTTACAGTCCTTTGTTTGCCACCATCGTATATCTTTCTATGTTGGTCATTGGTTTGAACCCATATTCCTCCATACTTAAATACAACAGAAATATACTCTTTCTTCTCTCCATATATTTTATTTCCAACATTGTCCTGCATTATCAATGATGGAAAAGTTATTTACAATTTTTAATGTGTTTCAAATCAATCAATTAATACTCATGAAGTAAGTCGTCTGAGAATACATCATGAATAACTGCTTCCACAATGATAAACTTTTCTTACTGCAACTGTGAAATACAAAATACATAATAAGCACAAATTAGCACAGATTTCTGTAAAATTAAAAAATACTGTAAAATATGTATAAACCGAAGCTTTATCAATGACAAACTTCTTTTAGGAGGAATACCGAAGCTTTATCAATGAAAAACTTCTGTTACTACAACTGGAAACTTCTTTTGCTTTTACTGTGAAATAAGCACAAATTATTTTAGATTGAAAAAAAAGGACGGCTTAATCCACTGCCAAGCTTAATAACCGGTATAGAAATGAAATAAGCACACTAATCCTACTGCTAAACGAGGAACGCCGGAAGAGAAATGTTCGGAGAAAAAATAGAACGCCGGAGAGAAATAGAACGCCAGAGAGAAATAAGCTTAAAGCGGTAAAAAAATAGAACGCCGGAGAGAAATGTTCGCCTGGCGACAAGCTTCTTTTCGGCAAAAACGGAGGGAAATGTTCGTGAGAAGCAGAACCTGCAGTTCGCCGGGATTGGGAAGAAGTTCGGACAAGCCTGACGCGAAGAGCTAAATTCGGCGGGAAGTAGACGTCCTAATGTAAGCGGTAGACGGCGCAGTAGACGGAGTGGTACAATTGAGGTAAAGTAGTCAAGATCGATTACAATAACCGTCCACTGGCATTAGCGGTAAAATAATACAATAATGATAAATTTATGCAGTAATAACAAATCCGTATAATAATAAGAATAATGTCTCAATAACATGCATTTCATTAGTTACATTAAAAAAGAAGTCCTAGCTATCACGATATTTTTTAGTATCAATATCCTGTCAATAACAATTGTTCGCTTAGTAAATAGAGTCGTCACTCTTTGCCGTATGCATAGTAATCATCTATTTATAACTCTAAATCATTATCACATGAATTAGTATACGATAACATCAAATTATACTATTTAAAGGAAAGTCCGTTAGTTCATGAGCATCATGTACAGGTCAATTAGTCTTCAACCAACTGATCAACTGGTCTTTACTTTCTTTACACACATTATAAAAAAAGTAATAGCAACCATCTATTATCTATCACATATTAATTTTTATTCTCAATATTTGTATTAGCAATATGCTTAAATAAAAATACTCAATTCATATATAGTGCAAATCTTCATAATTCAAAAACTTTTGTTTTACCTAGTGAAAGTCATAAATGTTACAGTCAAAATATCTAGGAATATCAGTGCAATAATATATAAAAAGTTGTGCGATAGAAGTTTAATAAATTCAAAGAAAATATAATAAAATCAATTTTGAGGAGAATCAAACAGTCAAAATATAAATCTTTGATAATAAACATAAGGTTAGAACCATTTATAACGATCTGAACAATTTTCAGAAAAGCAGCAAAGGATTCGAAGACAAAAAATACAAATTTATCTTACTCTCTGATGCGCTACAACTCAAACAAGAATTCAAAATTTTCCAATTTCAAATATCTTCAAAAATTCGGATGGTTACGTTCTCACTCCCATCTCTCTCTCCTCTTCCTTTCAATTTGCTTTATGCATAACAATCTTGAAAACTCAAGTAATGATTTCATCATATATTCTAAAATCAGTCTTTTTAATGAATTTCATTTTTTTAGACATTTTAGTCAATTAAGACAAATTCAAACACATCATATATGTAAGTAGGGGTGTCAATTTCTGGTCACGGATCGGGTTCGGGTCGAACCCGGAACTGACCCGGGTTCAAACGGGTCGACCCTAACCCGACCCGGGTAGACAAACGGGTCGGAAAACCGAACCTGGACCCGACCCGGCGGATGTCTTAGTGCTTTAAGCTTAAGATTTAATATATATATGAAAATATTGTTTTTGGCCAAGTGCTATGGGCTCAAACATCGCAGCACCGCATTCCGATTCATGCATGGCACCACCGCATCAAAATCTTAACGCAGTCACATTGAATTCATTTTAAATTTTCACGAGACTAGGGAACCAGAGCAGCAAAAAACTCAACGCCACAACACTCCAGATCATTATTTTAAAAAATTTCTTATTTTTTATTTTAAAATTATTTTCATAATTATCGGGTTGTTATATAAGGGATGGTGGCAAATACAACGCTTAGCTCTTATAAAGGATAAAAGATGAAAAAGCCATGAAGTTTGATTTGAGTAATTTCTCTGGTCATTAGAAAGACTTTGATGTGGTCTCCCCAGTGGTTGATCTCCTTGTGGCCAACCAAAGTTATTTTTTTAGTAAAGATTAAAAAAAATATTATTTTGAATGGAGGAGCGAGATGATTTGGAAAACTTGTAATTTGCTTTATGGATAACAATCTTGAAAATTCAAGTAATGATTTCATCATATATTCTAAAATCAGTCTTTTTTAATGAATTTCATTTTTTTTAGACATGTTCGTCAATTAAGACAAATTCAAACACATCATATACATAAGACTCAATTCCAAACTCTCTTCATTAATAGCTAAAGCTCCCAACTATCAGAATAAAAAAAAGTTGTGTTTCAATCAATTATTTCGTTTGGAATTCCAATCCATTATTTTTGTGGAAGAAGACGTGCTATTTTAAAAGTAGTGCAATTATTTCTAAGGCTTTTAAAGAAAAAAAACTATATTGTTCTATCAATAATTTTTTAGCTTATCAATCGAGTTGTGATCTACAATAATTTTAATCAATATAGAGTTATATTTAAACTAAGATAAATTTTAATATTTTTTTAAAGTGATGGGAGTAATCTGTTTCAGAAAAATACTATAATGATCTTGTTACCCCACTATTGAACTTCATATAAATAAATATAAATATTTTTTCAAAGTAAAAAAATTATTATGTTTAGAACTTCATATAAATAAATATAAATATATTTTCAAAGTATAAAAAATATTATATTTAATGTCAAAATTTAAATAAAAAATAATATAAACAGAAAAAAAATTCAAAAGTTATCTCAAACAATCCTTTAACTAGTAATTTTCTTTCGGCTACAATAATCTAATAAACTTGAATATAAAGTCTCCTCATCCAATGAAAAAGTTATAATTAAAGAAAAAAGTGAAAATTCTATGTAAAATAAAACTATGTAAAATGTAACCTGCATTTCAATAAATATAAAGGTCTTCAATATTATGTACATCCCATGTAATTGAGATGAATGCCAGCTTGGCTAATTAGCATAATGCTTTTACAAAGAGGCTTTAATGCAAATTATCCATCAATAGGTCTCCTGATTCTCCTCCTCATGCTTCTATCACAGCACATGACATCAAACACAACAACTATTGCCATTGAACCTCCAAATCCGACACCAAATAGTATTCCCAGTATAATCATATAACTTCTATTCTTTGGATCTCGGTTGCCTAATTCTAGTGATGTTGTAGTATTCTTCAGTCTTGGAACTGATTTGTTGCATGGAAGTAAGCATAATCCGTTATTTCCTTCAAATGAAGTGTTCGTAAAAGTGGAGAATTGACCTCCAACTGGAATGTTTCCTACCAGCTTATTGTAGGAGAGGTTTAAATATTCCAAGAAACATAAAGAAGCCAACTCTTGTGGGATCTTACCAGAAAGGCTATTCATTGAGAGGTCCAATGACTCGAGCTGTTTTAAATTCCCAAGTTGTGGAATAATTGTACCCGTTAAATAGTTATGTGATATGTTGAGCACTTGAAGAGAAGTAAGTTGGCCAATGGTTATAGGAATCTCTCCTTCAAATAAATTGTTGGAAAAATCTATTGAAATAATGATCTTCCATGACTTTGATATCGTCATTTGTTGCCCCTTGTTCATGATGGTGAGAAAACCCAAATAATACTCTTGGTTTAATGTAAAAACTGTAATATCTCGTACTGTGTCAATTTTATCTATCATCATTGACTTAAAGTTATTGAAGCACTCTGCACATAATTTACCACTAAAGTTATTGAATGAGATGTCTAAGACATGTAACATAGGAAAAGTATAATTTCTTTCAAGATTTCCTTCAAAAGGCTGAATTTTCCCATGGAATTTATTAGACCTTAGAACAAGAACCCTTAGAGATGATATATTTCCCAACCAATAAGGAAATGTGTCCTTTAAATTATTATTCCCTAGGTCCAAAATCTCAAGTAATTGACAATTAGATAGAGACCTAGGAATAAGCTCTTGTAATTGGTTGTCTCTGAGATCTATAATTTGCAATTCACATTTTGGACTAATTTCATTCGGGATGGCTCCATCAAGATGATTTCCTCTTATTTTTAGCACTTGTAGATCAACTCCTTTCAATAAACATGATGGAATAGAACCTGTTAACATGTTATTCGATAAATCAAGTACCAATAAGTTGGTCATATTGCAGATGAATTGTGGGATTTCTCCAGTCAGGCTATTATTTGATAGAAGAAGGTACTTTAATGAAATTTGGTGTGAGGTTATGTTGAAAGAGATAAAAGATGTGAAATGATTGTTTGAAAAATCTAATAACTCAATGATAGTTAATTGGAGAGTACAAATCGGAATAGAACCTGTTAACATGTTATTCGATAAATCAAGTGCATGTAAGTTGGTTATATTGCAAATGAATGGTGGGATTTCTCCAGTCAGACTATTATTTGCAAGAAAAAGTTTCATTAGCGAATTTTGGTGCGAAGTGATGTTGAAAGAGATAAAAGATGTGAATTGATTGTTTGAGAAATCTAATATTGTTTGAGTATTTAATGGGAGAGGAGGAATTGCACCTTCAAGCATGTTGGAATGGAGATCAATAATTTTCAAAGCATTATAATCTGTATTAAGATTAAGAGGAGGATCTGCAACATGTGTGAACATATTGAAAGATAAGTTCAGTTCCAAAATACTCCAAAACCAGCTCGGTATTTCCCCGTGAATTCTATTATTTGAGAGGTCCAAGGAATCCATCATATGTGGGTAATTTATAATTGTAGGGATCTTAGTTAGATTGCAACTTGGTACTGCCAAAAATAATATATTAGATAAGAAATATCCATTATATGCATTCCATGAATTTAGAGAAAGTCCACTGTTTGAGAGGTCCAAAATAATTAGATTCTTGAGATCCTTGATAAACTCAAACTCTAAGTCCCCACTAAAATTATTTCCTGATAAATTCAAATAATCTAGTTGTGATAGATCCTTTATTGAAGGTGGTATTCTCCCAGAGAATTGACAACGAGAGAGATCTAAATATTTTAAAAACTTGAGGTTGCCTATTGTATCAGGCAAATCCCCAGAGAAATTAGTATAAAAAAGATATAAAAATATTAAATTATTGTCCTCTGAAAATTTTGGAAGAGAACCAAAAAGCATTGGATTGAGCGAGATATCAAGATGTTGCAAATTTTTTAGTAGAAATATTTGCTTAGGAAAATAAATTTGCTTAGGAAAAACACCTTTGAGTTGGTTTTCTGGAGCGAATAGCGAAGATAGAGAAGTTAAATTGACAAATGAATAAAAAAAGGTTAGAGTCCAAATTATTGCCTGTAATGTCAACACTATATAAATGTGGGAGCATGGAGAGAGAGGAGCAAGTAGCACGTGAGAGAGAACAATAGCTCATTCTCAGCACCTCAAGTGCAGGGGTGAAATTGGATAGAGCACCACACCATTCATTATGGTATGACGAGAGATCTACATGGTCAAGATAAAGGTCCCTCAAGCTGCTCATATTTCGCAAAAATATTGGTTTACTAGTGAGAGAAAGCCCCCCAAATTCATCATCAAAAGAGGAGAGGTCAAGGAAAGTCAACTTCGTCATGCGAAAGATACCAACGGGAATCTTCCCAGCAAATCCAGCATAGGAAAGATCGAGGCTTGAAAGATTTGCAAGACGGTCCCACCCGTAATTCGGAATGGATATTCCATGAAATTGATTGAAGGAAAAATCTAGAGTGCGTAAAGATGTGAGATTGGATCAATCATACCACCAATGGATTGAGCTCTTAGGTTAATGCTTATGACTCGTCCTGATGATTCATCGCATGTCACGCCCTCCCAGATACAACAATTCGTGCTTAGATTCCATGTATCAAGGTCACCAGAAGTAAAGCCTCGCTTCAGCTGGAGAAGCATTGAGCTCTCTGTCTGGAGGCATTGACCAAGAGCATTGCAGTTAATCGAGAAAAACTCAAAAACAAGACAAAATGAGAGAAGTAGTAGGTGCAGAAAGATAAGCGAGTTGATACGAAATGACTCCATTCATAAAATGGTGCAGAGATATGATTTAAGAGACAATGTTTGGCTCCGTTAAATAGAAAAACGAAGCCATAAAAGTTGAACTAAGTCGTCTCTCCGGTCAAGACATGGCTATGGCTCTTTGGAAAAAATTAAACTTTCAGGAAAGAAAATATGTATCTTCTTTGTTTTTTAGTGGTGGGTGGTGGAAGATGCCATAGTGGAAGACTTTTTTTTATTTTTTATTTTTTTTGAAGTGTTGGGTGGTGGAAGACCCCAAAGTGGAAGACTTTTTGATAATTTGTAAGCTATGCTATGAAAATAAAACATACATAAAAATAAATAAAAGCAGACGAAGACTTTACCAACTAATATTATATAAAGTTGGTAAGAAATTATTTGCATATAGAGCCATGGGATTGTAAGAAGAGTATATAGCATTAGCTATTGGAAGCCGTCTGTGACGGCAGAGCCAGAGGTGACTGTAGATGGCCCTGGCAAGGCGAAGATGGAGCTGGCAAGGCGAAGCGCGAATAACATTTCTAGGTTGGTGGGTTATTTCGGGTTGATCAAAATCCGAATCAAGTCGGATTTGGGTTTGGATTCCCGACTTGTTTTCCTAACTGGGTCGGGTTCGGGTTGGGTCAACTGACAACGAGTCAAGTTCAGGTTGGACCCAAATCCGACCTGAAGACATATTTTGACAGCCCTACTCATTGATGTAGCTCATCAAAGGTAAGGCCACTTGAGCTGGGGAAGCACTGAAGTCTCTGCCTAGAGGCGTTGGTCAAGAGCATTGCAATTAATCCAGAAAAACTTATTTAGAACATTTTATGAATCGTTTTTGAACCTGTAAAAAAACAAAAACAGAGAAAATGAGATATGTTGTTGGAGCAAAACGATCAAATTGATATGAAATGGCTCCATGCTCTGATTAAAGATAAAAGGAAGAGAAAGTCATGAGTTAACTCAGATAATTAATCATGTTAATAATTAAGTTCTATCACAATTTTTTTGAGTTTATCAATGGAGTTGTAATCAATAATAATTTTGATCAATATGGGGTAATATTTAAACTAGGATAAATTTTATAGTTTTTTTTTAAATAATGGGAGTATTGTGTTTCATAAATATTATGGTAAATTGTTGCTAGAGTTTTACAAACATCTTAAACATATAATTAAAAATACTTTTTAATGAGAAAATCCATTAAGGTGAATTATATGGCGTACAAGAGATACAAATTTCACATAGATGTGAAAGTAATATGGAGATTGTTTCGGACTGAAACAATTGCAGTGTTAGAGAGATAAATAGTTTAGCGTCTAAGTTTTATACGAAGATTCAACACACAGACAGATAAGAGAGAGGGGAGTAAGATCAATCATAAGAGACATCAATATTTTTACATGCAAAATTCTAAAAAGGGGAAAAACCACGGGGCCTGACCTGATTAAAATGATTACTCTGGTGTTTATTATTGATTACAAACGAGGCCCTTCCTTGGGGGGAAGGCCTTGGCTCGATATAGCAAATATACATCATTTAAAGCGATAGTGGTCGGAGGGACAATAGTCAGCGAGCGACGAACGTCAGAGGGATCATAGTAGGCAGGGAATGGAGATCAGAGGTTTCATATTTGGGTGACAAAGGTCCGATAAACTGTAGGTTGCGAGTGATGGAGGTTACATAGACCAAAGTCAGCGAGCGACGGAGGTCCACTGACTATGGTCTGAGGGACCATAGTCGGCGGGTGACAGAGGGTGACAGAGGCCGGAGGGATCGTACTAGACGGGTGATGGTGGTAGAAGGGATCGTAATCAGCATGCGACGGAGGTAAAAGAAATCATAGTTAGCAGGCGACGATGGTGGGAGGGATCGCAGTTGGTACGAGATAGAGGTCAGAAGGACCATAGTCGGCAGACAATGGTGGTCGAAGGAACCATAGTGGGCTGGCATCGGTGGTCCAAGCGATCGTAGTCAACGTGCTGATGGTAGTCTGAGGGGTCATAGTCGGCGAGCGTCGGTGGTCGGTTGGATCATAATCAATGAGCGACGATGGTGGAGGGTATGGAGTCATCAAGTGATGGTGATCAGAGTGGTGTATCGATGGTATGCAGGGTGTGGTCCGGCACCGGTCAGCAACTGGTGGCCTGGAGGTCTAGTGGGATTGGCAGATAGGTGGTGGTCCGGTGACGTCGGCGGCCAGGCATAGGTCCTTAAAGGAAAGCGGTCGGGCAAATGTTCGGTGGCTGTTGGAGGGGGCGGTGGTCCGACAATGGTTAGCAGTCTGACGGTTGTTCACAGAAGTTCACCGGTCGTGGTGATTGGGTAGAACTTTAGGATTCTTGAAGCCTCGGACCTCCCTCCAATCTCCCGCGAAAGGTCAAGCTTGCAAAGGTCAAAGTTCTCTCTCATATGTGAAAGTGGGGGTCTATTTATAAATTTGTTAAAGTGGCATGACCCATAAATATGAAGATCTTGAGCAAATTCGGAGTACTAATCGGACGGTCCATATTTTTCCCCTTGATCAGAGCGTTTGTCAAATATTTATATATTCAGATGATGTCAGAATTAAGCGATCTTGAGCTCATTGGATTCGTCTCATCAAGTTGTTCGATTCGACTATAAGTATGATATATTTAGACGTCGAATCTTAATGTATATAGCATACTTATAGTCGAATCGAGTATGAAACATCGAAACTGGTCATAGAGGCTCTTTTGAGCTTCAAAAATGTTAAAATAGAGTATGAAACATCAAAAAAATAGTTCCCGAGACTCTAAATTCAGCCAAATTGAACTTTCCAGGCAAAAAATCATTTCACTTATTTTTTATTTTGGGTGGCCTCAGCCTCGCAATGAGAGGAACAATTATTACGTCCTCCGACCGGATGCAAAGGAATATTCGGTTGTAGGCAAATTTCCGCCTATACTGAGGTGTACCGAGTTTTTTGAAAAAACTCGGTACACCTCGGTAGAGGCGGGATTTTGCCTAATACCGGATGTTCCTCTGCATCCTTGCACCGGACTAAATAAAAGTTCCAATGAGAGGCGGCTACAGTGTCGCTTCAATTGAGGCGGCTGGTTTTTTTTTAATGACGATATTTTTTTTTTTCTTTTAAAATTTCTCTAAAAATAAAAAAATCAGGAAAATTTTCGATTTATTTTTAGAAAAGAAAAAATATATATTCTATCTATATATTTAATTGTAATATTTTTTTTCTTTTTTAATTTATTTTAGAAAGAAAAAAATGGTTTTTAAAAAAAATTTAAAAAATTTCTGAAAAGATCCAAAAATATCAGAAAAAATTTCCAAGCTTGCCCCAATTAGATCTATAAATAACCTCCTTGGGGATGGAGGAAAAAGCATACAAGTTTGGAGGCTTGTGGTGGCGATCAAGATTGGTGGCAGTGATCGAGACTCAATACTCTTACGAGGACTTCAGTTCTCCCCCTATGGGAGAAAAACTATCCTGCAAGAGTTAAATTATCGATGGTGGTGGTGATCAAGACCTAATAATCTTATGAAGGTTCCAGTTCTCTCTCAACAAGGGAAAAACTGTCCGACAAATGTTTAAATATCGGTAGTAGTGGTGATCAAGACCTAGTATTCTTATACAGGCACCAATTCTCCCATAATGGAAAAAAATTATCTGACAATAATATAAATATCGGTAGTACTGACGGTCAATACCCGGTACTCTTACGTAGGCTCCATTTCTCCCCCGATGGGGGGAAAATTGTCCGGCAAGAGTTTAAATACCGATGGCGGCGGCAGCGATCAAGACTCGACCTTCTTATGCAGGTCCTTATAGGGGTGTGTTGGTGGTGGCGATTGGAGGATGTGCTGCTGATGGAAGTCGAGCGAAGAGTCGTATTATTAAAGACGCACACTACCGTTGTCAATTGGGTGAAGGCATGATGGCGCCGTATGCTTTGGAGATGCTTTACGACAAAACCATTGGATCATATGCCCCAATTACAACCCTTTGGTATCATTTGACAGTTAAATCTTCTAAAAATAAAAAAAAAATCAGAAAAATTTCCGATTTATTTTTAGAAAAATTCAAAATATTTTTCAGAAAAGAAAATATAATAGTCTATCTATATATTTAATTGCAGTATTTTTTTCTTTTTTAATTTATTTTAGAAAAAAAATGGTTTTTAAAAAAAATTAAAAAATTCCTGAAAAAATCCAAAAAATATCAGAAAAAATTTACTAGCTTGCCCCTATTAGATCTATAAATAACCTCCTTGGGGATGGGGGAAAAGGCACACAAGTTTGGCGGCTTCTCGTGGCGATCAAGATTGGTGGCAGTGATCGAGACCCCTATGGGGGAAAAACTATCCTGCAAGAGTTAAATTATCGATGGTGGTGGTGATCAAGACCTAATACTCTTATGAAGGTTCCAGTTCTCTCTCAACAAGGGAAAAACTGTCCGACAAATGTTTAAATATCGGTAGTAGTGGTGATCAAGACCTAGTATTCTTATACAGGCACCAATTCTCCCATAATGGAAAAAAATTATCTGACAATAATATAAATATCGGTAGTACTGACGGTCAATACCCGGTACTCTTACGTAGGCTCCATTTCTCCCCCGATGGGGGGAAAATTGTCCGGCAAGAGTTTAAATACCGATGGCGGCGGCAGCGATCAAGACTCGACCTTCTTATGCAGGTCCTTATAGGGGTGTGTTGGTGGTGGCGATTGGAGGATGTGCTGCTGATGGAAGTCGAGCGAAGAGTCGTATTATTAAAGACGCACACTACCGTTGTCAATTGGGTGAAGGCATGATGGCGCCGTATGCTTTGGAGATGCTTTACGACAAAACCATTGGATCATATGCCCCAATTACAACCCTTTGGTATCATTTGACAGTTAAATCATCTATTAAAGTACATATTTATATTTTACATCCTCATTGATGTAAGATTATTTAAGAATAAATCATAACATGTTTATTATGAGTTGAAAGTATTGTCAAATTTATCACTCTTAACAAATTATTACTGATGGACTAATGAAATTTTCTACTTGAGTAATTTTAAATTTTGATAAAATTAAAATTTTTTATTTCATTGAAATTTAAGCGTCAAGTGATAAATTTTGAAATTTAGAAGCTTTTTAAAAATCATATAATCCCTTATGGTTCATATTTTCAGCCAACATAATCCTCATCGATTATTAAGATATATTATTTGATCACTTAAACCTTATCAACTCTACCTATTTACTGACATTATAAGTCCAAAATATTAGATTTTTGTATTTTTTTTTTATTTTTTTGCAAAAGAATATTAAAGACCTAATACAACTGCAAAATAAAATATCTGCATGGATTATATGATCATATGTTAACTTTAAAAAAAATAATTTTTTTATGATAAATTATTTGAATATTGTTAGGTTATCCTTACAAAGAGAATGATCAAATTTAAAATTAAGAATTATTAACCTTGCCCTATAGGCAAGACAAGTCACTCACGAAGTATACAGTAAAAAAAAATAAACTTTTACATTTGCAAATGCAGGAGATCTGTGAAGTTACAAAATAATTACTCTATTTCGAAGCCATCATACATTTCTTCCATAGAGAGAAAGAAATTTGAGTTTATCACCTTAACCTAATCAACATTCTTAAAGCTCAAATTTAGGAGTTTTGGGCATTAGTTGGAGCTCAACTGAGCATTAATAGAGAGAAGAAACGAGGGAGAAAGAGAGGAAAAAAGAGGGAAAATATAGATGAAGGCAGTGATGGGCAACAATTTGGGTGAGTGGCGGTGGTGAGGGTGTCGTGGCCGCACAATAAGCAGATGCAACAATTATGGGGCTAAGCACAAAGGTCACACAAGAGAGAGCATGAAAGGTCCAAGGGAGACGGTGGTCGACAGAGTCGAGCTAGGGCTCGCTCAACAATAAAGTTTGCGGTGCCTGCGGCTGCAGCTTTATGGTGGCTATGTTGGAGGATTCAACGAGGGGTGATGGAGACGAGAGATCTGGTGAGGCTGGTGATTCACTCGTAGCAAAGGAAGAGGACATGAGAGAGAGGGAGAGAGAGAGAGAGAGAGAGAGAGAGAGGATATCTGTTAAATGAAATTGTTCTATACCCAATCAACCTCAAGAATCACTTGTAAAAATATGCCACGGCAACTAAACAGAAGATGCACCAGATTATAATGAAAACAAGACTATATATGCTTAATTAGAAAAAGAAGAAGAAGATACTTTTTACACAAGGAGTTGTCACAAAATACTAGTGTTAACAAATGACACGAGTAAGGAAAATGAAGAAGATTGTGAAATAAGTGCAACCTAACATGAACATTTACACACAAACAGAAAAGGCAATAACAGATTTCTTGATCTGTTATGTATATATCCTAAGCAAAACTCAATCCATAAGCTTGTATCGTTTCTCTTGGACACCAGTCACTCCCATCTGGATCTCTATTATGGTATGAAGTGGGACCTAAAGAAACATTGGCAAGCAACATCTCAATCTCCAGAACATTCTAGAATATCAAGTAGTATTTTCATGGCTTACCTCAATTTGGGGGATTTCCTTTAAAGGCCTGTCTGCAAAGTAGGCATATAAGGCTCTCAACACAGCCTGTGCATAGAGAATTAAAAAAAATATTCAATAAAATAAATAAATAAATAAATAGAAGTCAGGATACACACCTGGTGAGAGATAACCACTACAGGTGCCCGCTGTCTCTCAAGCTCAATAATTACAGGTTCGAGCCTAAAAATAGGAATGAAATAGCAAGAACCAGACAAATTATCAATAAGTTGAAAAGGAAATGAAAAATAAGCTCTTATAACCATTACCTTTGTATGACATCAAGATATGATTCACCACGAGGATAACGATAACGCAGCTTATCTTTCTGACGAGATCTACATTCAATAGGAAAAAAATAAATTTCTCATGAACGGTGCACAACCAAAGAGAGGTAACTGCATAAACAAAGATGTTGGCACTCGCAGTCAATTGACTGATTTGGCTTCACTGAAAGAAACTGAAAACAAACACTAAAGACAAGATATAGGCTTCGTTTTGGTACTAGAAAGCTGTTTTAAGAAGCAGAAAGAAAGCCGTCCCAAACGAAGCTATAGTTTCATCTATAAGAGAGTTATAGAATGTTTTTTATCTTGAAAGCAAGATAAGGAACAAGAAACAAAGTAGGCTTTAGATGAGACTAATAAGCAATGTAGTTAAGTTTATGTTCATACTCATATTCATCAGGCATGTTCCTTTTTATCTCTTCATAAGTCATTCCATCACATGCCCCAGCATTTATCTCTTCAAGAGCACGCCATTGTATCTACAAGCATGGGCAACCAGATTACAACATTATACATTTAAACAAGCAAAATAGAAATTCAAAAGAATGACAGATCTCTTAGAGAATTGGATACTGTTTGATATAAATGATTTGACCTTGGGAAATCCAACAATTGGAGTGGCTGTTAATATTGTTCGCTGAAGTGTGCTTGTCCATATCTACGCCACAACACAATAGAAGTACAAGATTTTACATTTAGGTAGCATTATCTTCAAAGATCAGTGAAACTAAGTTGTATCATTGCAAAAATTAAAACAAAAATTTCAATGATAATAACAACCAGCATCAATGCTGTTATCCGCTTAAATTTATCTAAAGTATATGGACAATAATATTACTAAATATAACAGAAGGTAAATCAACCACATGTAATGAGGTACTTCAAACTTACTGATACACTTCTAACTCAATTGCCAACACCTTTAGGCATTCTCAGTGATAAATTTTGTTGGGCATTTGTTCCACATGAATGGATAAGAGCATAGAGAATAAAAACCTGTTCTGGTTGTGAAAGGTGGCATAATCATGCAGAAAGGAGAGAACAAAGAAGCACCAATTTGGCTCAAGTGCCAAACTAATGTGAAAGCAGGAGTCAAAGAAAAAATTAACATTATTAGACAGAATTATAGAACATTTGGGAGAATTTCAAGTGAAACTAAAGGCAGGTGTAATAATTATTGTATAGCAAGTAGTTAATAAAAGCAATTGAAATTGGGATGTTGTTGCTGTGGGCATTTTTTTCTAGTTATGGCTAGTTTGATAAGAAAATAAACTCTATTGAAGATAAGATAGTACAAGGTTTACAAGTGGCTTGGATAGTAGAAGACATCTTAAGCAGATGAAATTTATGTCGAAAGATTGGCAAAAAAAGGAAATAAAAGTAATATGGATAGAAATTGTGCAAATAAATAAATAAATAGGTTTAATATCTTAAGCAATACTTAGTTGGAATGAATTAAGAATAAGAATTAATACAGCTAATCTCAAATAATTGGGACAGCATTAATGGTAGTGATTATGATGATGGAAGAAGAATTCAAACGGCAATTGATAAAAACGGAGCCAAAGCAAATTATGGATATAAAGATGGATTGCGAGTGAGGATTAAATTTCCCACAAACAGTTAGGAGAAGAACCATAATTTTGTCAAAGTATCATGATCTTATCAAAAGTACTAACAATCTGGACAAATAAGATGAACCCACAAATTTCTTTCAAGCGTTGCGGAAGAGCTAATAAACCAAGTAGGCATAAATCATACCTAAAGACAAAAGCCAAAAATAATCAAGCAAATACCTTTAATTATATAAGATTCCACCAACATTGCATTCCTGAGAAACTCAACTATCATGCTACAATAAAATGAACCATACCAGGCAACGAGCTACACGAAGATGGGATTGAAGCAAGCATGAGAAAAAGTAAACCAAAAAATAAGTGATTTTCATTACAGCACAAATGTTACCATGAAAAAATGGGTTCACTTTCCAAAACCAAATGTTAGTCTATTTAATAGTAATTATCATAAGGACTTCTAATACTGGATGGAGAATGTTTTAATATCCTCATAATTGATGGCATTATTCTCACTAATTTATTTTTCTTATCATTATCTCATTTGTGCCTATTTATAAACCCAACATACTCAAGTAATGATATAAAATAATTTGATTCCTCCCAACAAGATAACAATATTAAAGCACTGACCACCTGTAATATCCAATTTTTCCTAAGGTAATGTGCAAATTTGGCTCAATTCAATTATATCCCGAAATACGAACTTCCACGAAAATCATCAAAGAGCATATCATTGTGTACTACTCATCAAATTGAGCCAATTCATATATTAAAGTATATGTCAATTTGCAAGGAAATAGAAATTATGGAATGAGTTTCGATTTGAATTATTTTCATAAAGTTTTATTTACTTTTAATTTACAGTAGCAGGGTATCACATAATGTCGACAAAGAACTCATGTCATGCACCAGTGGATTAGAAGGACAATTAAGGGAAATTGGAAATTTATACCATTTAATTCCTATTTCTTTCCTTATTAGCTCTCGGTTTAGAGTGTTTTTGGCATACTAGTAGCCTGTTGGGCATTGTGGGTGTTGATCGCAGGTGTTGGCGGACCAGTGCAAGAAGAGGAATCGACTAGGAGAAAAATTAAGAAGGGAAGAAGAGAGGAAAGAAAGGGAAGGAAGAATAAGAAGAAGAAGCAAAAGAAGAGAGAGGAATGAGGGAAAAAAATAAGGGAATTTTGTATTTTGTTAATATATTTGTTGATGTAAAATTTTTCATTTAGATATATTCAATTGTTATTTAGGAATCCTGTAGTATATAAGGAAAGTAAAATTTGAGGTTTCAAAATATGTAAAAGAGAGTAAATTACGAGGTATATTATTTTGGGAATAACTTAATGTCTTTATTTGTGCGGGTAGAAATTTGTACAAAATTTTAAATTAAAGAATTTGGGTTGGTGTAGGTGATATATACACATTAGAGATTAGGAGGCGTCTAAATTGTGAGGCAACTCATTAAAGAGGTCAAATGTGTAGTTGTTCTAATTTAGAAAGCAAGTACTTTAGTCTCTTGCAAATACAATTACACTTGAACCAATTGGATGTGTTATTCAGTAGTAATTCTATATATTGTTAAATGAAGTCTTGCATTGATATGTAGATTTTGAAAAAAAACAAGCTTTGGTAAATGTTACGCTTATAAATAAAAAGCATCTGATTTGTAAAGTCTTCCTTGCATACATATATAATATTACTTGTTTAGTGTAAATATATATATAGTAGATGTAATGATAAAATAAATGTAGTTATCAAAATCTGCAAGCTTAAGAATATATCATGTTAGGTGATAGGTAGAGGATTTTAGGTTTCACCTAGGCCCTCTATTAAACAAGTAGGATGAAGGCACCTAAAGGTTATGTTTACGTTATGATGATGGTCTGGACCTAGACATCTACTTGAATTGTGAACAAGAGGATGAGTAAGAGAATAAAACATCTATGTGATTAAATACAAGATTAAATGTTTAAATCATCTGGCATAATATTGAGTTACTTGTATCATCGAGATAAACAGTCTATTATTTTGATTCAAATGAGCATATTAATGTTACATTTTTTTAAACAGCGTATAAATATTACTATTTGTAATACAAAACAACATGGTTTATGCTTACGCACAATCATCACACATACATATTGGCCACTATTTTTGTACACCTGAATTATGTATTAGATCTGCATACCTTTCGGAGCCTCATAGCTCACTAAAATTTTATTTTGGTTGTTTTTACTAAAAAATGCAAAGATAAAGTTAAAGAACCGATTCACTTTATGTTTTATGTTTTATTATGTACAATATAAGAGAAGGGTTGATTTGAGGTTAGTAGGGCATTTATGATATGCATGTTTTTGTGGTTTGTTAGATGAACTATAAATGTAAACTATAAATAAAATTTTTATGTGTTATCTTACATGAATATTATTGAAATATTTATGAATTATGAATGTAAGATGAATTGTACAATTTTCTATGTAGTGTCCCACATTACCTTGTAGAGGGGATTAGAGTGGGGTGTGACACCACCCTCTCGATCTAATATAACCCTACGCAATTTCATTATTTCTTGTTGGTATCAGATGGGGGATCTTCTGTCATCCAACTTTATTTGGTTTCGTATACGCCAATGTTTCATCAGATACCATCTCCCCCCTACCTTATTGACTGCTCTCAAGGTTTTGGTTGACTCCCCAATGAGGTCGTCACCTTCTATCCATGTGTTTTCAACTTTCCTAAGGCTCCTCCCCATGCATCCTCCCCTGTGGTTTATAAGCCTCCTACTTTACAGCCTACATGCTCATTTACAAATATCGGTTTGAATGTTGTCATCTTTCACTCCTCTCCATTAAACTTTTCGCTAAATTTGACCAATATTCAACAACATTGTAATAAAAACAACCTTACTCTTATCAAGGAAAACAGACTTTCTTCTTCATTGATGATGAGACCCCTTTACTTGCTAAACCATTCCCCCTCTCACATTGGCAAATTTTCAATGGGTCGTCTCAACTCGAAGATAATTTGCAAATTCATGTTTGATTTTTCTATATGATGGGTGGCTACTCCATTGAACTCATCAACCATCATCAAATTATCATGAAACTTCCTCTAGAAACAAACTGCATCCAAATTTTCCATAACCCTCATACTATATCAGTGGCTTACAATGCGTGGCTCAGTCAATCCCATTTATTTGATTTTGTTGCTCATTAATGTTGCACACTACAATCTCACGTGCTACCAAGAGCACGCACTCACAATTGCAGTGCCAAATGGCCTCTCTAAGATTTGTGTTATTTCTAACTCACCAAAAATTTCTCACATTTTCAGGTGTCTTACTTCCCCCATTTTATAGGTCCATCCATGTCGCTCTCTCGCATCATTCCCTATTCATTTGCAGTCACATTCATCTTCAATTGATCATGTGAGAATGGAGATTCCTATATGTCAGCCTCCACCACCTGTGTTAATGGTTCTACTAGTTCAAAAGCTCATCTTACAATCATTTCTTTATATATTTTGCACCTGTTATTTACAATCATCATAAGTTTGCTAAAGTGGTAGGCAGATCTTTGAGTTTAGGATTGGACCCCTCTTTTTCCGCCTATTTTCCTATATACTTTAATAAAGATTTCATTCCATCGCAACACAAGCAACCATTTTCCTTTTAAGAAAAACCTATGCACATCTTCTATGAGGATGAATCTCAAAGTTTGTTATATCGCTCTTATTGTTTATTATAAAAAAATTCTTATTTGGTTGACCCAATGTGGATGTCATTCATAAATTATTATCAAAACTTTACTTGATGGGTATGTAAACTACATAAAGCTCTTCCATGATATCTTTATTTCTGTACTCCATAATATCTTTATTATGTATTTTGTATTTTTTCTCTAACAATCCTTATTAATTGCCCTTATTATACTCCTACAATTTTCTTTTTTATAAAATTCTATTTTAAGAAAAAAATAATAACAAAAAACTTTAATTTACTAAAGCGTGAAGACAAGCAATTTCTAAGAAAAACAACAATAGGGTCAAAAAACTATCAAGCTAAAGATAATAATAATGCAAAAACAAAAAATTTGATTGAATCCTGATTAGAACTAATTTTAAGAGTACTGCCGAGGCAAACTTTTCTTTCAATAAAAAAAATTTGACGTAAGAAGCATCATAATTATGCATTAACATGAAAGCCCCAAAAAAAAATACAGAGGGAATAAGTTTTTCAAGATTCTTACAGAAACCGTCTTTTCCGATTGCAGTCGTTTATTTATAAAGTTGGCAAGTTTTCCTGAGTAAACCTCCCCTGCTTCACTGCGCAGAAAAATGTTCATAGCATTACTTCAAAATAATGTTACCAGAGCAAGATCAAAATTTATCAACATTGGAATCACATATTTACCAACAAATGAAACTTAGCATGTAAGACAGTCTTTTATCCATGCCAACAAAACTAGTTTCATTATTACTTTTAAATGTCAAAATGTGTGAAGGAATGCAAAATATACTCACCTTCTCAAGAAAAGATATGAATCATGTTCATATTAATTCATATCCTACAGTTACACTGTAGGTAATAATCTGATTCCTAACAACATCGAAGTGGTGCAGATCAGACAATTAACCCATTAAAAAACGTTTAACTGTTTAGCTTTTACTAACACAACACAACTTATGTGAATAAAAAATTTAACCAAAGCGCTTTCAATAAGACATCTGCTCTATAACATCTTAGAAAGGAAAGCAAAACATTTTAATTTAAAGTATTATTATTATTATTATTATTATTGGGTTCAGCATTATCATCTTAAGATTCTCTAGACCTCAACTAACACAGAAGAAAAAGAAAGTTCAAAAAGGTGTAATTCTACTTATAATTTGTAGGGATAATTGAATGTTATTCAAATTTTAAATACTCTATGGCATAAGCCTCCAATACAAAGTGTAATTAATTTAAAAATAATAATAATAATAAAAGCAACAATATCAAATGTCATAACTCCATGGAAATATGAAAGAATTTAAATGTATGGATTGTCCTAGTACAAATGAAGGCTTAAACCAAGAAAACCCAAATAAAATCCAAAGTAAAATCAACAACGCTAATATCAACCAGTCAAAAAATAAAATAAAATAAAATAAAAATACAAGACAAACAAATAGAAATTGCTTGGATAGTATGAGCCCTGTGCTTCAAAAGGAAGGCCACGAGTTAAAATTGTGCATAGGCAATCCCATTCAAGAAAAAAAAATGGGGAGGAAAATATAAAACAAACTCATGTCAGGAGTCCATTGCCAACCTCAAAATTGCATCACCGCCAATTCTTCCTCTAACATTATCTTGGCTTTCACCATGTCGAGTTAGCAGAATAGGGCGGGGTGTAAGATGAGTATTCACCTGAAACAAAATAATAATAACAATTATGGACGTCAACAAAAAGGAAAATGCTCGACAAAGTTTAGTAAATCAGATCTTGACCAGTCATTTGTTATAATTATATAAATAAAATTTAGTAAATCGCCAAAATAATCAATAGACTGTTAGGCACTTCCATTTTGCTCTCAATTTTTTCTCAATAGTTCAATCTAATCTCTCAAATCATTATATCTGAAACAATTTGATCCTACCATCAACTTTGTTGTTTCTTTAGATTTTTTAGATAAAAATTTCCATGTGAGCATTTTGAGCTTTTTATGGTCAGTCTCACTACTTAATATCAGCTTAAATTAATGGGATTGACTTCTAAAAAGTGTAAAATGCCCTTATAGTGTTTCCATCAACCAATTTCCATCCAAAGAAATAATAAGGTTCATGGGAGGGCCAAATTAGTTGAGATTTTGTTAGTTAAGTGACTAAATTGAACAACTAAAAAAAAACTCAAGACTAAAATGGGTACACCTAAAAAAGTGGAAACCATTCTAGTTATTTACTCAAATAAAATTTCATGTTAGATTTGGAATTTTGTTAATTGTATTCTATTATTTCATATTTTTGTTTTAAATATTTTGTGAAATATGAAATATAACCATATTTTTTAAGTGTTCGAATTCAAATCCTGCAAGAATTTGAGCCATTAAATTGGCTCAAAATCTATACATTTCGAGTCAAGCCGGTTTAACTCAAATGGTTATTCAATTTCAAGTTGATTTGAGTCAATAAGAATTCAATCTTTTCAAGTTTAAGTCAAGCTTAGCTTGCTCAAATTTGACTAGATAACACCCTTAACAGCTCAATAAAAGTTTAAAATAAGTTTAAAATAAAATCATGTAACATCATTATAGAAGATTCTTATTTATGCATCAAACTTTCACTTATCACACTTCTGATTAAGGTAGAATTCAAGCATGAAACAGGAAACTATTTAGAAAATGATTCTCTTTAATAATGGTAACTATTTTTTTCCTCTTCTCATGGATAGATTGATACAGTATACTTTAAAAAAAAAAATAAATAAAAGAAATATTTTCAAATCCCTACCAAGAAGAAGACAATCCGACCAGGAAGATATCCACTGATATTGTTCACCTACATGCCAAAAGAAAAAAAAAATTAAGAAAGAGGATTACACATATATACCACAGGATCTTGGAAAGCATGATAACCTGACAAGGTATTCAAGGAATAAGGGTTCTTAAAGCAGATATATACAAATTTATCATCGCAAGATGACATCAATAATTGTCCTTATCATTGTCACAAAAATGAAAGGAAAAATCCATGTTTAAGTTCAAAAACAAGTTGCTAAAATGGTTATCCGACACACTTTTTTTTTTAAGAGCAGTGATTAGATTGCCTCAGTTGTGATATGGAGTTCACTGGCTCAAAAAGGGGAAATCCTGAAATCAGTTCTTTAGTTGCCACTCCTGCCGTCAATCCAACAACCCACCTGCTTCAGCCTGCAGCCGGGTTACAGCACTCCCAACACTTAATTCCTCTAAATTTTTTCTTCATATTATGATGATGGTTGATAAAAATTGCTTAAGAAAAAGATCCTTTTCTAGTGTCACCTCTTGTTATGCATTAAGATCCTATGCTGAGTCTAGCATCTAAGAAACCTTCACCAAATCATTGATTATGCATCTTAAGCCAAACCCCTTAGCACTAGAGATCAACATCAATATGGTTGCTCAAAAAGATACGGAATTGATTAAGCAAAAGAAATAAGCTCAGCATGTACCTTCCACTTATGATAGCAAAATAATGTTGGGGCACTTTCACATTGTTCATTCAAATTTCATGTATCTCAAAAAATTGTTTTGGCCCTTCTTGTCAACAAAATCTTGAAGCATTTCAATATGAAACTTCTCGATTATCCAAACACACTTGAGCTACCTAACCTAATCATCTTTATAAAATGCCCCAACCATGTGCAATCATCCATGATAGCATTTGAGTGCCATCCCATGTGAACAATATCTTAGGTGCTACATGATTTATATCCCTTCACTGATGATCCACATTAGAACCACTTCAGTCTTTGCACTAAAAGATAAATCTTAAACAAATGCCATTTTTAAAAAAAAATCATTCTTTTATAGAAACTAATTTCAAAAATCAAATTCAAGTCTATAAGACTAATAACAGGAAAGAATATTTTTATTTCATTCATGGAGAATATCTCCTTCAACAAGAAATCATTTACAAAAGTTCTTATATCCATATTTTTCAACAAAATGAAATTGCATAAAAGAAAAACTGACACTTTCTTGAGGTTGCTTGATCAATTCTAAACAATAGTAATCTCTCAAAACATTATTCGGGGGAGATTATGCATATTATTACATACCTCAAAAATCATATCTCATCAAGAATTCTAAATTAAAACTCCTTATTATACTCTCACCCAAGCATATCCCAAAAGTAGATTTATCTATAGCATTCCTCTCAAAAGTGTTTGGTCACTCTATATTTGTATTGGATACACACTAGAACCACTTAGATCATCATTATCAAAAAAGTAAACTCAATTAAAAGCAAAAGTATGAAGGTTGATCCCAAATATCGTACGTGATAGTAAAAAATTACTGTGCTAGGTTGGTGTTATGCAAGATAAGGTAGAATTTAAAGATTTGGATGCAGAATCAGTAAATCCAAAGCTATTATCCAATCTTAATTTGACTATTGCAACAATAAAAAAAGATACTGAGCCACTATAATCTAACTTAAAAGAAGCAAAAAAATAAGTGGACACCAATATGATTCACTGTTATCACTCCAGCGGACTGAAACTGATCAACCGAAGTTATATTATAAGCAAAGAAGGCAGTGTTCACTTATTAAAATACTAAAAAAAAATAAGATAGATTAAAAAAATGAACTAGTCACACCACAATTCTGAACATGCTTAAATCGTACTTAGAATGTGATTTACTAGGGCTTTGCTAGAGGTAATGGTTGTTGTTTTAAAGAAAATCATTTTCAGTAAATAAAGTAGAATACAATCAGAATTTAAGTTACATTTCTATAATTCCCAATAAAACGCCCAAAAGCACTCATTCACAAGATAGCATTGGCTATTGTTCTCTAAAATGTTAGACAAGTGTAACTTTATAGATGTTTCAACCTCCCTGCCTCTCTGACAGCCAACATATACCCAAACAATGACAGAAGAATGTATCCCTACTATGTGTGAGACACGTCCAAGAAGAAGGGATAATTCACAAAAACCTAAATGTCAAGATGAAGAACTTTGAAGGGTGAGCAAGATGAAAGGTAACCTTGGGTGAGATTTCAGTGTTTAGCAAATAAAATTTAAAAAAAAAATTAAAAAATATAGAAAAACGTAGATCTTTGCTTTGACAGATGCTACACAAAAGATTTTACCAGTCTATAAACAAATAAAATACTAGCACATTTGCAATAGTAACTCATCTTACTCATAGAGGGTGCATTACAAACTAACACTCTTAATTTTAAGAGATCATGTCTTTCACAAATATGAAGGATAAAACTTGAATTGTATTAATGAAGTTCAAAAAAAAAAACGAGGGAAGATGAAGGAAATAATATTTCAATTAAGGGATGACCAAAAATGTGCAATTACTTGTATCTGCCCACCATTTCCGCTGACTTTGTCTATCATCTTTACATAGCAACCTTCTTCTACAGGTTCATAGACCTGCTTGACAATATTAAAAACATGTTGCAAAACAAAAGAGCATGGAGAGCTAAAGTATGCCAAGAGAGCAAGCAGCTCATGATGCTTAGGACCTTTTCATAATTGGCTAGTCGTTCCTTGAAGTCCCGTATTCCAGCTTCAAAATCAGTCCTGAAGCAAAACGAAAGCTACTGCATTTCTTATATTTTCATAGTAGTCATACCTAGAAAAGTGGAAAACGTTAACAGAGCAGCTTACTCTTCTTCATAATCAGGGCTTTGTTGGATTTTTAGACGAATATTTCTTTCAATTATGCGTTCATCATTACAAATTGTCTCCAAAAATATAATCTGGAAATTGACAAAGACAAAACTCACCCAGAAACTGCTCAATAAAAGAACTAAGAAACAAATTATGTAGTAGAGGCGCAAATGGGAATGAAAATTGTTTCTGAAAAAAAAAATATTCTTTTATCGAGGAAGAAAATCATGGAAACGAACCTAAAAGCACATTAAAAATGATCGGGAAAGTTCCATACATAAGCCGTTAAACGTTATCTCAAAAGATCTTAAGGTTCAGCCAAAAAAATAAGTTAATACTGACAAGGGAAATAGATATATTCTTGCATACATTCATTTTCTCCGCCCAGCTTTACAATAGCAGTACCTATAAGGATTTTGATTTTCTTGTTATAAGAATCAACCATTTCTCAGTTTCCATTGAGGAAGTATTAGCGAACATCATCGAACAAAATAAGCTATTATCACCATTAGGAGCAGCCTTTCTAAAATTATTTGGGTTAGCCTTGTGACAACATATTTTTCAATCATTCCTACTAGGGAACAGGGGTTAAAGTTAGCATAGAAAAATGCCTATGAAATAAAAACCAATAACAATCTTAACCATTACACCACTTCAACTAAGGCTAAAAAAAAACTTCTAAACTAAGGTTAAAAAAAAAAACTTCTAAACTAAGTTTGTGTCATTGGAGGCAAATAGGTTAAAGTCAAAACAATTGCAGCTAAAGCCACTCCCACTACATGAAAATCTGTGATTTGCGGCGAACTTTGTGACGAAAAATTTTTTTTGACAAATTGCGGAGGATTTGTGATGGAAATTTCCATTACAAATACGCCGCAAATCCCTCACAAATAGGTTCATCTAAACTGATATCCATCTAATTTCTTTCATACGCTCTCGACCTTGTTTGTTCCTCCGCACCCGCAGCGACTAGCCCCCTCGTGACGTTCCTTGCTCGTGAGTCCTCACCAACGTTCGTTCTTCATCTCCTTTGCCGTTTTTCGACTTCGCTTCTTCGACGACGTCCTTCCTATTGGATCAAGATCGGAAGCAACAACGGGAACTCGGCCACTGTGAAGGTAACTTTCTCCCTTTCGCACACTTCTTCTGCCAAATCCCTTAAATCCGCAGAACTAAAGGGTTTACTAAATATGTGACTTAGGATAAGGGAAAAAAAGAGGGAAACAGAGGTTTTATCGTTGGATCGGAAGCAATAACGAGAGCTCGCTCGTTGTGAAGGTAACTTGACCTATGTATTTTCCAATTTATGTTGGATTACATCAAGGATAAGCATTAAGCTCATATCTTTTTACTTAGTCAGGGATGTTCTCACTAGACATTTGCAAGAGGTTGTACCCGGGTGTATGCTTTTTGTTGATATTATTCTTCTTGTTGATAAGACTAAAGAGGGAGTTGAAAGTAAATTTGAATTATGGAGGTCAACCTTAGAGTCTAAAGGCTTTCGTTTGAGTAGATCTAAAACTAAATATATGGAGTGTAATTTTAGAAATAATAGATCTAGTGGGGGGATTGTGACTATAGGCGATCAAGTCATTAATAAGAGCACACATTTTAGATATCTTGGGTCTATTGTTCATACTGATGATAAAATAGATGGGGATGTTATTAGTAGAATTTAAATTTGATGTAGACAAAGGGGGGGTCAACCCATGTCCAAAATAATATAAATTTTGGCTTCCCTTGAGTCTACTATCTCAATCAAATTTGAACTAAAATTTTAGCTCATTTATGAGCTGGTCTTTTGTTCACTTATTGAACTAAGGGTTAGCTCATTATTAGCTATGATTTTAGTTCATAGTTATCTTTTTATTAAATGCACTTTTATGTTTTTAATGTTTCTTTTTATGGTGTCTCTTGGGTTTCCAAAAAGGGCTTTTGGAATCCCAAGAAAGGTGTTTTGTATTCCCATGCATGACTCCTTGGTTTCCTCCATGGTTTCATTGCATTTGCCCCATTGGATTCCGGCCGGCTGCTGGTTTCCCGTGCCTGGGCTCTTTCCCGAGGCCGTGGCCCCTTGGTTCCATGCGGCCTCCTTGTTTCCCACGGTGGCCGCTTCGGTTCCTGGTTTGGGTTGATTTACGTGAGCACTCTTCCTCATCTTTAGTCATTTTCGTCGGTAGAAGTCCGTCTCTATTTTTGTGATAAAAAAATATAAGGTCCCCTATATTTTTGTGATCAAAAAATATAGAAGTAGACACACAAGATGTTCTTTTCTCTTCTAGTCTTTGCTTTGTCGGTGTCGTTTCGTTCTATATTTTTGTGATAAAAAAATATAGTCACAAAAATATAGGGTCCCCTATATTTTTTGATCGCATCAAAGTTGGATAGTTGAAGTGGAGGAATGCATGGGGCTTATTGTGTGATAGAAAAGTATCACTCAAACATAAGGGAAAATTATATAAAATGGTGGTTAAACCTGCAATGTTTTATGCCGCATAATGTTATCCATTAAAAGAGAAGCGTGATATTAAGTTAAGTGTTGCATAGATGAGAATGCTCAAGTAAATGAGTGGCTTCACTCTTTGTGGATCATTTTCATTTGAAAATATTTGCATTTTGTAGATGAACCTTGTCAACTCCGTCAACTTATCGACATAGGATCGGGTTTCGTAGGCTTTATATCTTGGTTTAAGAATTTTCCTTATTATAGACATTGAAGGTCTAATATGAATGTATCAAAACAAATATATCGGTCGTCACAATTATATATTTATTTGATGGTTCAAACCCTATTGACTCCTAGCATATTTATTTGATGGTTCGAGCCGTGTCGACTCCTATCTATCCGCATAGAGGATCAGGCTCGGACTTGAATTCACTTATTAACCCGCGCAGCATTCCTAGACGTTACGTGTGTATCAATAATATGCTCGCCAGGGCCCATGCGGGTTGTGATTGCATTTACCCCTTTTGTGTACATATGTGTATACAAATTACGATGCACGTTCGGGGGTATTCTTGGAATATTTGTAAACGCCTTCTATATGCTTGCATAGATGTTGCGGATCTGGTGGCATGACGTATAGTTTGTAGACGCTTTGTCTGCTTGTACGAATGTTGTAGATCCGGTGGCGTGACGTATAGTTTGTGGACACCTTCTGTATGCTTGTATGAATGTTGCAGATCCGGTGGCATGACATATACTTTGTGGACGTCTTATGTCTACTTGTACGAATGTTGCAGATCTGGTGGAGTGACGTATAATTTTTGGATGCATTCTATCTGCTTGTACGAATGTTGCAGATCGGGCGACGTATTGTAGCAGCTTCTGAATTGAGTTGTTTGCTACTTTATACAAGTAGACTGTCGTGCACCACTTGTAGCTTTCTGTAGATGGATTATAGTGCACTAACTAGTCTCCTGCTTTTGAATATAGGTGAATCGTAGCGTTGTCACCTGAATCTTACGAGATATTTCATTATTTTGATACAGACTCCTTTTTCTCATTCACCGGGAGGTCTTTCTAGACTTTGAAATCAGAGACCACTACCTTGAAAAGAACTCATTTTAAGCTCTTTAATGTAGCAGACTTGTTATTTCTGGTGTTTGTGGATGAAAGGACTGTTTTCTTTTTAAGTATATAACCAAGAAGAAACTTTGGAACACTAGGAAGTTTAGTTCGAATTTGTTCAAACATCTCCCTCATTCTACCAGGAGGTGTCTTTTTTCGTACATCAAGTTGTCTTCGTACTCGACATACTCGCAGCATCTCAATCACCGTTATTGTAGGTGATACTTGTACTTGTGCCCACAGTGGTTCGCTGTGCTTACCATATACCCACTGTTATTATCCACAAGTAGCTCGTGTTTATTTACAAGGACCCGTTGTATCCACTACGACCTCCTGGAAGTGTTTGTAGAAAAGCCATTATTTCTACATCATATCCACCCTTTCACCAATCTCGGGTGGGTTGATGATTATACTTGTTCGTTAGGAACGAATCTTCCATTATCAAGTGTCGTATTGCCATCTCAATCTACAGGCAAAGTTGCTAGTGTTGGAGGTTTCACTAATGCACATGGGGGACACTCATGCATTCTACAATTATCTTATTATCTTTGCAAGTATGATGCATTTGACCTCGTAAGGACTCGTATGTGCTTCAAATGTATTGCATTGTGTATGTTTGTTAGAAGCTTTGTTGCTTGTAAATTTGAATGCATTTGTTCGTGTTTAAGCTTGCAAGTCTTCATCATTTGATTCAAATTTGAGTTCATTGAGTCTTGTTCAGTTTAGGTCCAATTTGGTCTGCAAGTTCAAGTCTGAATTTTGTTCAAGTCTCCTTTTTTGAAAGTTTAAGTTCCATATTTAGTCCATGCTTGAGTTCAAACTCGGTTCACATTCACTTGAGTCCACTGTGGTTCGTTCAAGTTCAAAAATCCACTGTTCTTTTGAGCTTAACATAGATTCTCTTTAAGTATTCATTGTAGTTCACTTGCAAGTTCAAATTTTTACTCAAAGTATTTTATATTTTATTTGATTCAAGTCCTTAAGTTCACTGTTCATTTGAGTCCAAATTCTTATTCTTTTGAGTTCAAATCAGGTCCGAGTGTAGTCGTTGTTGACCTGCGAATAAAAAAAAGGAGAGAGGAGGAGAGATCGTCCACACCATACCTGCTCTGCCGAAGCCGTCCATCGCACTTCGCCACCCACGTCCCACGTCGCTCGCACGTCGTCTGCACGACCTCCCCTATCGCGTTAAGTAGCGGAGGAATGAGAGAGCTGAGGCTCTCGCTCTAATCTCACGCACCTGATCTTTCCTCTCTCGAAATATCACCCTCTCACAGCGAAGTTCCCTCAGCTCCTTCGTTGTTGTGCGACTTTGCTCTTCAACGACTCTCCCTGCCTGTTGGAACGGAAGTTCCGACATTTAGTCGGAAGAAACATATAGAGCTCGCTTGCTGTGGAGATAACCCTCTTCATTCCCTTTGCTTCTCTTCGGCCGAATCCCGTGAAAGAGAGAGAGAGAGAGAGAAAGAGAGAGAGAGAGAGAGAGAGAGAGACTTCTCTCTAACCAAACTGAGCTCCATCCATGCCCGTTCGCCGAACTAGCCCCGACGCCCTTCCTCCCGTCGTTCCCCACTAGGACGAAACCCAGAGATCTCCTGAGCTCCAGTCGCCTCATCCAGTCGAATCCCTTTCCTCTGCCTGATCTCCACTTACCCGAGCACCTTTCTCCTACTTTTGCTGACCAGAGAGGGTAATCCCTCTCTTAATCCCCCTCTTAACTGATATTAGTACTAACTAATATTATTATTAATATTATGTTATTATTATGATATTATTATTATTATTATCATTATCGAGTATAATGATATATAATAATAGTATAATAATAATGTAATAATACTATTAGTATTAATATTAATAATTATATTATTAATATTATTATTATTATTTCAAAAAAAATAACTTTGCAAAATCGTCCTTTCTTGCCTCGGCAAGCATGTCGGGCCGACAAATCACCTATGCACGCCTTTGTTGAGCATGATAGGAGAGAACCTGGAGCGACACCTACGATGAGGTAAGCGAACGACCACTCGACCCCTCTCAGACGGTCCCGAAGGTATAATCCCTAAACTTAGATTTCCGTTTTCGACTTTGGCGACGAACTGGCAAACCCCCTATGCGCTCACGTAGCATTGTGGAGAGGGAAGCCGATGCGACGCCTACAACGAGGCAGGCAGTCACCTAAAATTCTATCCTCGATGCTTGCGACGAGTCGGCAAACCCCCTGCGTGCTCACGTAGCGTTGTAGGGCGAAAAGCCAGTGCGATGTTTGCGACGAGATGGGTAATCCCCGGAGTGCTCACGTAGCGCAAGGGGGATAAAATAATAAACAACAAAAAAAAAATCCTTAAACGGTCATGTAGCGGGCGGGGATAAAAAAAAATATGCGATTGCTATGTCATTTTTAACACCTACCTGAAGTGCTCACGTAGCGTCGAGGGGAAGGTTGCCTCTTGGTTTTTCCCCTAAACGGGGGAGACGCCAGGAGGCTGCCGAAATTTCCACTGAAACCGAGGACTTAAACAAAAAAAGTGGATTTGAACTTTATCTGAATTTGAACTCAAGAAGACAACAGGGAACTTAATTTGAATGATCAAAAGAACCTGGACATGAATCAAATTCAAAGAACTACAAGGGACTCTGACGAATGGAAGAGGTTTATTAAGGACCTGAATTATACTTGGACTGAAACAAAAATTTATGGACTTGGATTTATCTGGACACAAAAGTACCTACAAAATACTTGAACCTAAGTAAAATAAAATTGAATACAAGCTTAGACTTGGCAAATAACTACGGGACTCCGAACTAAATCAATAGTGGACTGCAAGAGACTTGTAAATTTGATGAACTCAAGTCTAAATGAAACTGAGATCAGAACCAAAAAAAGAATAGAGCCTGAATCATATGCGAAGGAATTCAAACTACAAGAATATTCATGCGGTCAGTAATGACTCAATGTCAGATGAAATACATTGATCTTGGATCGGGAGCGTCGTACTTGCATGAATGAAATGCATGGGTGTCCCTCCTGCATGTACTATTGGAACCTCCAACACAAGCAACAATGCATGTTGATTGAAGAAGGCAACACTACCACTTGATAGTAGAAGATCCGTCCTTGCAAGCAAGTATAATTGCCGATATGATACTGGTGCAAATAACTCTCCTACGAGCATTTTTAAAAGATCGTACCAAATATGATCCATCCCTACAATAAAATACAGCCAGCAAACTACCTGAGATTGGTGAAAGGTGGATGTGATGCAAGGACAATGGTTCTCCTACGAATATTTCCAAGAGGTCGTAGTAGATACAACAGCCCCCACAAAGTCAATGCACTATACTTAAAAGAAGCAACTGATAGTTGTAAGGTGTACGAGTCATACCCATATGTAGCAATCAAAGATCTGTCCCTACAAGAAAATAAATCAACAACTCACCTGAGATTGGTGAAAGGTGGATATGATACAAAAACAATGGTTCTTCTACAAACACTTCCGGGAGGTCGTAGTGGATACAACAGTCCCCTGCAAATGAATACTTGTGGATAACAACAGTAGGTGAATTATAAGTACAATGAACCAATGTGAACATAAGTACAAATATCACCTACGATAGTGGTGATCAAGAGCTTCAGGTATTTTGGGTGTAAGGGAAACCCGGTGTACGAAGAAGGACACCTCCTGGCAGAAGGAAAGGGACGTTTGAACAAATTAGAATTAAACCTCTTGATGTTCCAAAATTCCTTCTTGATCCTATACTCAAGAAGAAAAACAATTCTGATATCTGCAAATATCAGAAATGACAAGTCCACCATACTAAAGACCTTGAAAAGAGTTCCTTCCAGATCAACGGTCATTGACCCCAAAGTCCAGAAAGTCCCATCCCCGAAGAATAAGAAAGGGGGAGTCAACATCAAAACCAAATAGCCACCGGATCTGCAACACTTATGCAAGCAGACATAATCAACGCAACGCCACCGAATCTGCAATACTTATGCAAGCAGACAGAAGGCGTCTACAATCTACAACGCATCACCATCAGATCTGCAACACTTATGCAAGCAGATAGAAGGCGTCTACAACCTACAATGCGTCGCCACCGGATCTACAACACTTATTCAAGCAGACATAAGGCGTCTACAATCTATAATGCATCGTCATCGGATCTGCAACACTTATGCAAGCAGACAGAAGGTGTCTACAATCTACAATGCACCGCCACCGAATCCGCAATACTCATACTAGCAGACATAAGGCGTGTATAAACTCTTAAATGAAGTGTTGTGCGTTCAAATGGCAATTACTTGCACAACTACAATTATTTCAGTGTACCCCTGCACGTGCACCAAAAATTGTATACACATAGGTACACTAGAGGGAAAAATACAATCTCCGACCCGCATGGGCCCCGGCGAACGTGTTATTGGTACACACGTGACGTCTAGGGATGCTGCGCGGGTTGATAAGTGAATTCAAGTTCGAATATAATCCTCCTATACGGATCAACAGGAGTCGATAGGGTTTGAACCATTAAACAAATATACGGTTGCGGTGACCGGTATATTTGTTTTTAATACATTCATATTAGGCTTGCAATGCCCATAATTAAAAAAATTCACTAATAAAGGCATAAAGCCTACAAAAACCTCGATCCTCTGCCGACATCTCAATAGAGTTGACAAGGTTCAACCCATAATACAATAACCCCATATTCATCCCGATGATGGCCGTGTTAAATGTTTATCTCAACCGGAGGGGTTCACAAATATTTTAAAACTCCACCCAAATACCTAATATGATCCAAAATTCCAAGAAATTCCAAATCCCATATATTTAAAATTGAAAAATAAACCATCAATGCTTAAAGAAAAATTCATCCACCCTCTACAACAGTTTGCCGAGGTGAACAAATTCAAATATAACTTCAGCTCACAAAGAGTCAAATGCCTAGTCGAAAATTTCACTAGGATCCATTCTCAAACAATCTCTTGCCAGTAAGGACGTGGTACATGTCCTCTAATTGGTGGTTTTGTCGCCAAATGGCACCGTAGGATAAACGGTTATGACCCGGGGCCCTCTGAACCAAGTGGTTTTGCCGCCAAATGGCACCACGAAATGCCGGTTATGGCCAGAGTCAATACGTTCCTTATTGACATCAAATCCTTAAGATATGAATCAATAGGATATAATCGATAGGGCATCGAGCCCTTTGTTAGCTAAGGTGGATTCAAATTTATCCCCTTAGACAAACATTCACCCCAGGTCTACAAGGTACCCTTGGACGAAGAAACCCATGGCTGTCGACAAGGATCCTTCTATCAGGTTGGGTCGATTACCTCCTCTGACTAAGTAGACCAGGGACCATGATGGACTGGGACGACGAAATCATGGGATCTTGATCGGGTCTATCATTCATTCCCCCACCATCCGCTTTAAGTGCAAGATAGTGCAATTTCTATTTAAATATCAAATCTTCCAACCCAAATTCCAAATCCAAACCCAACTCTTCAATACCCAAATCCATGCTGCTACTATATTCCAAATACCACGTATCTCTACGTATCTGATCGACGACTAGCCTTAATCGAAAGTTCTCTCTCGTTACCGGGAGAGGTAATTAACTATAGGGGCTTGCGCCTATAGGAAACCAAAACTCAGATCATAAAGTCCTCATAAAATGAGGGCGAAATCTCTTGGTAGTGTCTTATCTACAAACCCATCTGCCTTCCAAAATTCATCCCGGAACTAAATTCCGTTAAAAACTTCCTGCGCCAAAGAAAAAGCAAAAAAGCATACAGTCAGGTGGCAGGAAGGCCGGGGCCAAATTTTCAGAGTCCGCACAGTACGTATATTTACCCAAAATTTCGCAGCTCCCAGCATCTCCCCATTTAAGGGAAAAACTACGGAAAACCGGAGCCTCCCAATCACGTCTAGAAAAAGCCGTGTACGGTAGGAGCCCTAAGTACGATGGAAGGAGAACACCAGCGCGTTGTGAAATCTTTTGTCCCCAACACGCTAGAGAAAGGCATGTATGGGTGCTTCAGTAACCTGTTACAAGAAAAGCAGTTGTTTCCGGTACGAACCGCCCTACGGGTACTTAAGGTTTATGCCCATATACGCTTAAGAAGGTGCCGAGGCCTACTCGCACTCGTCGTAGATGTCGCACCGGGTTCCTCCCACCACGCTAGAGAAAAGCGTCATAGGTGGTTTGCCGGGCTCGACACAAATGCCGAGAACAAGATTTTGGAGCTGAAGGGTCGCTCACCTACCTCGTCGTAGGCGTCGCACCGGGTTCCCTTCCCACCAACGCCAAAGAAAAATGTGTATGGGTGGTTTTAACTGGCTACGGCAGCCAATCGAGGTAAGAGATGATTTTTTTAATTAAATTATTATAATTACAATTCAACTTTTAATTAATTAAAATTAATACACACTAATTATATTAATTATAATTAGTAATTAATTAATTATGTGATTAATCATGATAATTAATATTAATAATATTATTAATTAATGTACTAAGTTTATTAACTAATTCAATTTATAATAAAATAATTAATTATAATAATCACATAATAATTATATAAATATAACTTGATTAAAAACAAAATGCCCCAAGGGCTGTTCAGCAACAGATTTGGTCGAGTAGCAGCAGTACACCGTAGCTAGGAGAAAGTTAACCCACGCGCAGTGAGACTCTTGTTGTGCTTTCCGATCAAACAGAAAACGAGGAAGTCGTTTTCCGGAGCCCTAGTATCGAACAAACAACGAAAAGGCCGAAGAAGCTGTGGAAGGCGAAAAGATTAACTCAAAGGGCGTTTATTTTCAGTTTTTGGTTCCATATTAAAATGTCAGAACTTTCAAACCGCAGGAAGGGAATGATCGGGAAGGTAGCCGAGTTCCGGTTGATGACCTCTACTGTCGTGCAAAAACCCCGACTACCCAAACGACACAACACCGCTCGTTGACACGATTACCACCCACCTGCCACACTGCACAAAATAAAACACACCCTCTCATCATGCGGACAATTTACGCACAACATAGGAGCACAGAGAGAAGAGAAATGAGTTTCAAATCATTATCCTTCTCGTCTCCTGCGTCCGCAAGAAGCCTGCCGGACTCCAACCCAAGTCGGCTAACCTCCTCCCTTCGCGACCGCCTCTCCTGCCTGAGCCGATGCCGTCGCCGCCGACGCCGGGGAGCCCGCCGCCGTCTCCGCTCCAAAAGCCTCCGCCGTGCGTGACCTAGCCCGATCGGGCTTCTTTTGATTTTCTCCCTCCCGATACCTACCTCTCTCCCTCTCTGTTATATTGATATATATTATATATATATATAATATATATAATTGTTGCGTGCTAGGAATACTAGGTATTTACGTTGTGCTTTATCCCTGTAGAGTTTGTAAACTTCAGTTTCGACGCCCAGTACGAAAGAAGAATGTAAATCAACCAGGGGTTTTTTACTTGGACACCCAAAAAGGAACAAAACAACGGGGCCTCGCCCAGTTGTAAAGTTCCACTTAAAGTGTTTTTTGTAGGGAATTTACATCGAATGGCTAATTTCGTCCATAAGTCCGGCGACAATCATAAGATCAATTATTTTCTTTCAGAACTAGTTTACAAATTCTGGCAATTCCCGGCTTTCCAAGAAATTTGCGCTGGGCAGTAAGTTTCGGCGCTGCTCGCTCCATCGGCGGCAGGAAGAGCTACGGCGGTGGATTCGAGGAGGAGCTTCTTACTTCTCCTCCTCCTTTCTTTCTTCTTCTCTCTCTTCATGTGAGTCCCTTTGGGGATAGAATGAGGGCTTATTTATAGTTTTTCGGTGTGGCATTAGCCCATAAATGGCGAATGGAGAATCATAGGCGGCGAATTGGGAGATGTTTTTGACATGTGTACGGTGCCGATATCGACATCCTTTGATCATGCACCGGTTTGTTGGGGCATTTGAATGTGACTTAATGACTGTCGGAATTCTGGAGCGATCTTTGAGGTCGATTGGATTCGTCTGTGCCGAGCGCGTTTTTCGTCGATTCGGGGTTATGAAGCTCAGCCAAAATCGGAGAAGCTTTTAGGAATCTCAAATTGCGGATTTTTGAACTTCGCGACAGTGCTTTGAGCCCCTTGTATTTGAGCTCATTTAGGCTCGATTGGGTGATTCTTGGTGTCGTTGGGTTCGTAATTTCGGAGACGCTTAGTTTGACTATAAGCTCGCTGAATCGGAGTTCAGGTGCTCCCAAAATATAATTTTTGAAGTTTCCACAGCTTTTGCCATCGGAGATTCATGGTTACTGGGGCGTTGCCCATCTATAGTAATTTTGTGTTAGGACGTATCAATAATAAATCAACAAAAGTTTAATTTAATTACAGCCATAATAATAAAATTATATAATACTTATCATTTATATTAATAACATGAATTATTAATAATATAATATTGTTTTAGATTATATAATAATAAATATATATATGATATATATTTTTTCAATTATAATTATATAATAATTATAAAAAATAATAAAAAATAAAGAAGGGGAAATGTAAAGAAATTTTCAAACAGGTTTCGAAGACCCCAGCCATTATACCTAGGTCCGACCGGGATGGTTATAAAATTTTTGAAGACCAATACGCCGTCGATCTTTGATCCGGGTATGATGATTTTAAATTTTGAAGACCATACGCCGTCGATCTTTGATCCGGGTATGATGGTTTAACTATTGAAGACCTCGCGCCGTCGATCTTTGATCCGGGCGGGAAGAATTACGGCAGTGCCGTCCCGATTTCTCCCTCGGTGGGGAGGAGACGCCGGGAGGCTGCCGAAATTTTCATTGAACAACAAAAGGACTTGGACTAAAATTGAAAAAATTGATTTAAACGAAATTCAAATATAAAATCAATTTTAAATTAAAATTTGAACAAAGAATGTTGGACTTAAATCCGAATTAGACTCAGATCTGAACACGAATTAAAATTGAATTGATATTGATATGTGATATATACGAAATGAGTTTTTTTTTTTAATCAGAATCTCACACTCCCAGAAATAACAAAATTATTTGAGCCACTATTAAATCATGAAGGATGTTAATTTCATAAACAACTTGAGAAAGCTTGGGAACATTTTAACCTCATATCGACGAGTGATAATGGGTATCTTACTTCAAGAAATATATATGTTAACCAACATAGATACACTTATATGGATTTGAAAGTCAATGGGTGCATAACTAGCATTTTAAAATAGTAAATATTTTAGTGCTAGTATTTTATTTCATTTTATACTTGTCTAAAATTTTCTAAAATGCTATCTTAGAAGACTCAATGTCAAGGAAAAGTTGCATTTGGACATTGATAAGTAGGACTGTATAAGATGAAGGAAATATGAGGATTACTATTGAATCAAGTACCCAAACCAAACTTACAAAATCATATATTGCAAGTAACTTAAGTTGTGATGGTAGAGAGAAAAGGGTCTTATAGCTTTAGTGATAAGATAACAATATCAACCATTATCACATAAGCAATCGCATGTGGACCATAAAATACCCTTGATATATGGTCGATAGTTTCCTAATATATGTTTGATAGTTTCTTACGAACACAATCTCCTAACATCTATTGAATAAATCTCCTCTGGGAATTGTGTCAAATGACAATAAAGAAGACAAAATTATTTGAAACGTCAAAATACATCTTTTCTGAAGCAAAATTCATCGAGAGTAACGCCACCGGATCCGCAACATGTATATAAGCGGACAGAAGGCGTTCGTATGCCCCTTAAATGAAATTTTGGATATTTTCTAAATAAAACTACTCTTGATTAAATGGATCATATTTAAATATTTTAAAATACCCCATATGTATTAAATATGATCCCTCAAATTAAACCCCACCCCTGCATGTGCTCCGGTCAACATGATTAAAGTTATAAATACAAATGTCCGAGAATGTTGCGCAGGGTCAAATGCTACAACCCGCATGTGCTCCAACCATCAAATCTAAGTCCTAAAACCAACGATTCGAGAATGCTGCGCGGGTCAAATATTCAAGTTTCATCCTCCTCCTCGAAAGGACTGGAGTCGACACGACTTGAATTATAATATGCCTCCCAAATTCTTACAAAAATAAAAGTGACATCAATGTCACCTCGATGATGGCCATGTTGATCGGAAATCTCAACCGGAGGGGTCAAATTTCAAATCTCAAATCTCAAATCCAATCAAATCTCTGAAATAAAATCTATCATCTAAAAATTCAAAACTAAAAAATCATCCACCTCCCGCAATCGTTTGTCGGGGGTGATAAATTTGAAATTAACCTTAGCTCACAAAGAGCGAATGCATGTCGGGTGTATTAATACGATTCATCGTTAAATAGTCTCTTGCCAACATGGATGTGGCACGTGCCCTCTGATCGGGTGGTTTCGCCGCAAAATGGCACCATTATATTACGATCACGGCCAAAGCCCATATGTTCTCTAAAGGCGTCAAAGCCTTGAGCGATGGATCATAGGGTATATTCGATAGGCATAAAGCCTTCTGTTAGCTAAGGTGGATTCAGATATATCCCCTTAGACAAACACAAACCCAGGTCTACAAGATATTCTTGGACGAAGCAACCCATGGCTGCCAACAAGATGCCTTCTGTCGGGTTGGGTCGACTACCTCCTCTGACTAAGTAGACCAGGGATCATGACAACCCGGGACGACGGAACCATGGGATCTTGATCGGGCTCGTCTTCATTCCCCCCACCACCAGTTTTAAGTTTATGGTGATAAACTCTAAATTTCAAATTTCCAACTTCCAAAATCAAAATTCAAACCCTAAAATTATTGCTATTATACGATGGGTTTATAACCTATTCGACTCCATCCTTAACGACTAGCCTTAATCGAAAGTTCTTTCCTGTTATTAGGAGGGGTAATTAACTATAGGGGCTTGCGCCTATAGGAAACCAGAACTCAGATCAAAAAGTCCTCACCAAATGAGGGCGAAATCTCTGGGTAGTGTCTTATCTAAAACCCAATCTGCCTTCTGAAAATTCCCCAGAACCTAATCTCGTTAAAACTTTCTACCGTCATCGTAATACTTAACAGAAAAATAAACCGATGGCGCAGAGAGGCCGGGATCAATAAAATGGAATTTTCAGAGCCCACAATCGGGTAGCGAAAGAAGGGACCGAGGAAGCGTGTGAATGGAGGAAAGTTACCCTCACGGCGGTGAGCTCCTGTTCTGGCTTCCGATCGAAATGCCAAGCTTCCGATCCAACAGGGAAGGGTAAGTCGTCGAGAGCGAAGTCGAACGCCAACAAAGAAGCCAAAGAAGCCACGCGAAAGGGAGGAAGTTGTCTTCACAGTCGTGAGCTCCAATTGTCATCTCCGATCAAAATGTCGCACCTTCCGATCTGACCAAAAGGGAATGTCGTCGAGCGAGCGAAGTCGAACGGCCACGAAGGAGCCAAAGTAGCAAAGGGAAGGGAGGAAGTTCGAGAGAGAGACAGAGAGAGAGAGAGAGAGAACGGGAGCGAAAGAGGCTGAAGGCCTCATTCTCACGGCCATTTAACGACGCGAGCGCGTCGTGCGACGTGGGAGCGACGTGCAACGTGGGAGTAACGCGCGAGGGATGGCTTCGGCAGAGCTGGTATGGTATGCACGATCTCTCCCTTTTTTTTTATTTGACAGGTCAACACTCTTAGAGATAGGATATGAAATGAGCATATACGTGAAAAGGTTGGAGTAGCTCCAATGGCAGATAAGATTAGAGAGAGTCGCCTTAGATGGTTTGGTCACATAAAATGGCGGCCTTCCGATGACTCAGTTTGGAGAGTAGATGTATTAGATTGACCTATGCTAAGAAAGGTAGAGGTAAACCTAAAATGACTTGGTTAGATTATATCTAAATGAGAATTTGACTCTTAACAGGACACAATAGAGAAAAAGAATTCAGGTAGCCGACTCCACATAGTGGGATAAAAGCTTGATGTTGTTGTTGTTGATTGTTTTGGTTTGATTACACATGAATGTGAGGGTTAGAAACAGTGATTCATGATCTTATTTCAACTTTAAGTGACAAATAAGGACAAAAATTAAGGTATACATAGAATGTTGGTCATTAAAAGATAAGCGTAATATTAAAATCAGTGTTGAATAGATGAGGATGCTTAGGTGGATGAGCAGCTTTACTCTTAAGTTAAGAAAGGTAGAGGTATAGACTTAAAAAGATCATAATATTAAGTGAAGTGTTGCAAAGATGAGGATGAGAAAATAAATGCATGAATGAGCAGCACAACTATCCATAAAAACTCCTAAAATCATCACCATTGTATATTATTTTATTTTTTTCTAGATTGATACAAATCTCATTATTTGGTTGTAGGAATTTATAGCACAAATATGTTATGGACATTCAAAATTAAAGAAAGTTGTATGTATAATCAGTTATTGTCTATACGCGAGACATTAACATATAAATTTTTAAATGGATCGAATTATTTTATTCAGACAGTATGTCAATTATCTTCCTTCATATCAGAGGGAAGGATTTGTTGTCCATGTTCCAAACACAAAAATCAAGACTACCTCACACCATATGAGATTACTATTGTCTATATCGCAGAGGACATGTCAGAATATTGGTATTAGACTTCACATGGTGAGTATGAGCCTCATTTTGACTCTCAGTGCAGCCTGTCTATGAATTCTAATATTGTTGAGGAAGACAGAGTTAGGACATTTGAGGATTTAGTTTATGATGCAACTAAGCTACAATTTCAACAATATACAGAAGAATCCCCGAATAATTATGCACAAAACTTCTATGATTAGTTACACGCTGCAGAACAACCAATCTAGAATGGGTGCACTTCTCACTCGGAGTTATATGTTGCTATGAAGATGTTAAGCATTAAGATAGAATATAATGTATCCAGAGAATGCTTTAATCAATTCATTGACCAACTTAAGGAGACCAATCCGACATATACTTTAATTCCAACAAACTTATAAAAGACTAAAAAATTGGTTTCTAAACTTAGTTTGACAGTTATGAAATAAATTGTTGTGTTAATGGATGAATATTATACTATGGGAATAATATGTCAGATATTGAATTGGTTAGATATTGTATGTCGTCATTATAATGCACCAAGGTTTAAATCAAATTTCAGAAAAAAAAAAGGCAGAAGGGTGTGCTAGTCAGTCCATTGTTCTACTTACCTATCATTCCTATATTACAACGTTTATATGCATATATGAGCTCTGCAACACATATACGATGGCATAAAGAACACAGCTCACAAGTAGGTGTCCTAACGCATCCGTCAGAAGCAGACGCCTAGAAAGACTTTGACCATACAATGGATTGTGAATGTTAGAAAGCCCAAATAATGATGGTAGGAGCTTTTTTTTATGCTATAGGTTTGCGGCAGATTTGCAGTGGGAAATCTGCCGTAAATGTTAATATTATGTTATGGTATCAACGTTTGTGACAGACCTATCCATCACAAATTGCTTCGGATTATACGCCGCAATTTGTGATCGAATCTGTGGCGGACCACAAAAACGAAGCCGTCGTTTTATTCCGTCACAAATCCGTCGCAAATCCACCACAAAACAAGATTTGCAATGGATTTCTCAGATTTTGCAGTGGATTTGGCCGCCGCAAATAGCTGATTTTCCTGTAGTGCTCTTAGTATTTATTGTGTTGTTGACCTATGTGCAAAGAGCAAAAGAAAGGAATGCAGAAATCCCATATACCCGTCGGATCCATAAATTTCTCCCGAATATCCGGCTCAAAACCCGCTGAAAACACTGTTCAGTCGGCGTCGTTCGCGTCTCCTCGCGGGATTCCTCAATCGAGCCTCCTTGCACGTCGTTAAATACCGAGCAGATGAAGCCTTCGGGGTGAGCTCTTCTTCCCACGACAACTCCTCTCCCGCACATACGAGCCTCGGCGACTTTCCTTCCTCCATCCCGACGCCTTGCCCGACCTCTGGGTTTGTTCGGTCCGCAGAGAAAGAGAGAGAGAGAGAGAGAGAGAGAGAGAGAGAGAGAGAGAGAGGGAGAGAGAGAGATCAAATCATTACCTCCCTCACAAGTGCCCGCCTAACTCCCTCCTCCGATCTCCATCTAGCCCTGATCTCCCATCTCCGACTCCTAGCTCTTCGACGACCTCCTATTCCTATTGAATCGGAAGGAACTACGAGAGCTTGCCGGAGTGCGAAGTTAACCGTGTGCTTCTTCGGCCAAATCACATAAATGTGGATTTATGGTAAAGTGAGGGAAAATGAGGATTTAGCCTAAATCCTACTCAAAGTCTGCGTATATAATGTATCAATTATGCTCGATCCCATATAAGTCCTATTTAATTATTATTATCTGATGGGGTTTGGAATGAATTCTGACGGGATTCAGCCCAAATCCTGTTCAAATTCAGCCTAAATCCTACAGCCCAAGATAAGAACCTTAATAATTAGTAATTACTAATTAATTTTAATTAATTAATAATTAATTTTAACTAATTTAAATTAATTAGTATTAATTATGAATTGATTATTATTTAATGTTATTAAGTACGATTAGTTTTAATTAATAATTAAATAATATCTAATTATTATTAATTCTAATTAACCCTTATTAGTTATAATTAACTATACTAATTATTACGGTTAATTATAATTAAAAAGAAAGAAAAAATAGAGGAACCTCCTTTTCTCTTCCTTGACCACGTGTCAACAACCTCGCGCAGGTATATAGTTCCTAAACCCTAAAATTCTGAGAACCCGATCTCGACGCTTGCAACGCGTCGAACGACCACCTATGCACGCTTTTCTCTAGCGTGATAGGAGGGAATTCGTTGTGATGGTTACGACGGGGCGGGTAATCACAAAACTCCATTTTCGACGTTAGCAACGCACCGGAAAACCAACTCATGCACGCTTTTCTCTAGCGTAGTGGGAACGGAACCCGGTGCGACACCTACAACGAGGCGGGGACAAATATAAAATTACTTGTTTTAAACTGGGGCCCAAAAACCCTTCTAAAAGAAACCCTAATGTCTCTATGTTTAACAAGGCAAGGAAGAGAAATCAAAGAATGCCTCTTTAACCCCGGACCCTCGCCGATCTGGATAAAGCTAATTTAGGAAAATCAACTTTAATTATCTCGGGGGTACTTAAAATTGTATTTAAATCCGTGCCAAGGACTTTAAATTGGCATTAAACCCATAACGATAATCAGGGTACACACTCTCGATAAGAACTCAACGTGTACCATTAGCACGATGTGTTCGTGGGAATCGCAGCGCTTTAACGCCTGCACTACCTGGTTTTACATGGCACCTAGGCAAGCTCTAACTAATCAGAGCAGTGGCTATAGGATGAGTAACCAAATTGACGGTTATCCGATTCAGACGCTATATGGAAGTTCGAACTATTAACAAAGGATTGGCTAGTGGCTCGCTTACGCAGATTCAACTATTACCTCAAAAAGGATGTCGAAATCACACACTGGTTGCGCCCTACCCTCAACCAACGCTATAAAGTAAAGGCGTGCATAAGGATAAACGCCGGCCGACACGTTAGTCGAGATACAGAGGGCGAAG
>NW_021318918.1:244668-264250 GCF_001605985.2 Dendrobium catenatum
GTTGCTCGCTCACCTTATCGTAGGTGTCGCGCCAGTTGCCCTTCCCACCACGCTAAGAAAAGCGTGCATGGGTAGACCACTGACTCGCCACGCATGACGAGGTAAGAGAGCGGGAGGCGACTGTCCGCCTCGTCGTAGGCGTCGGACCGGGGTCCCATCCCACCACGCGCAATAAAGGCGTGTATAGGCGGTTTTCCGGTCCGTCGTACACATCGAGGACGAAAGCCTGAGTTTAGAGGGTTATACCTTCGGGGCCGGTGGACCGGCGGATCGGCGGTTCGGACGTCGAGGTAAGGGACGACGGGCACATACATTTTTTTTAATTATTAATTATAATTAATATTAATTACTGTAATAATTAATTAATTATAATATATAATTAATTATTAATTATTAATTAATTATATTTAGTAAACTAATTATAATTATAATTAAATGATGATTAACTATAATTAATCGAGATTAATCATAATTAACCAAATAATTATAATTTATAATTAATTAATAAATATTAATTAATAATAATAAATTAATTAATTATGACTATAATTAAATAATTAAAAATAATTAATAATTATTATAATCAATAATTATAAAAAAAAACTCTTTTTTTTTTATTTGGCCAAAGAAGCGTCTGAAAGGTAGAAAGTTACCTTCGGCCAGTAAGCTCCCGTGCGGCTTCCGATCGGGGAGGGGAACGTCGACGAAGGAGTAAAGTCGAACAGCCACAGAAGGAGTCGGAGAGGCGATCGAAAGGGAGGAAGTTAACTACACAACAGCGAGCTCCCGCTCTTGTCTCCGATCCGAGCGGGAAGGGAAAGTCGTCCAGAGAGCGAAGTCGAACAGCGACGCAAAGGCCGAAGAAGCACGGAAAGGGGAAAGTTATTTCTGCAACCAGCGAGCTCCCGAGTTGCTTCGATTAAAATGCCGCAACTTCCGATCTCGACGGGAAGGGAAAGTCGTTGAATGAGCGAGGTCGAACAGCCTAAGGAGCCGAAGGAGCGGCGCCTGCAATCTCTAAACCTCCTGTGAAGCACCGAAGCCGGACAGCAACGAGAGAGGGGGAGTTCGCGCGTGGAGAGAGGGAGATCGGGAGAGAGCAGGAACCAGCCGAAGGCCTTCGACGCTTCGAGCTTTTAACGACCCGTATCAGTCGTGGGAGCGGTCGTGGCAAGAAGTGACGCGAGGGATGGCCTTCGGCGTGCGACGACATGGCTACGATGTGCGAGTAAGGCGTTCGGCAGAGAGTAGGTGAGATTTGGTTTTGATTTTTTTTTTCTTCTTCTTTTTTTTATATCAGAGGTCAACACCTCTTTCCTTTCCCTGTGTCTCTTCGGTTCTTGCCTCCTGGCTCTCCTTCCTATGGGTTGTTCCGATCCCCTGCTCTGTCCAGATTTCTGGGCTCCTGCTCCTTTCCCGTGGCTTCTTTTACGCGGTTCATGTGTTGCCTTTTCGGGTGTTGTTTTGTTTTGTCTGCTGGCCTTCCTCTTCCCCTTACTTGATTGGTTCGGTTGGAGGTGGAAATTGGTTGTTTGGCTACCCCTTTTCTCTTATAAATTGGAGATGTATTTGTCATGAGGAGGTTGTTGATTATCTTGAGAAAAGTCTCTAAAAACCTGAGCAATGTTTAAAATTGCATATTCGGGTATTGAGGCATTTTTCATTCGTGAGGCGAGGCGTAAGCCTCAAGGCATTTTGAGGCGTAAGCCTCAAAATCAAAAGATTGCTTAAACATAAAATGATAAATTTTTTATATACTAATGAGTGAATAATATAAAATATAAAAAAGCATAAGATATGAAGTGAAATCAAAATATCCCAATAATAAGACAACATGAAATATAGTTCAACTCAAAATTCTATGATTTTATCTTTCCCAAATCACAGTATTCTTTTCATTAACATATAATTCAAATTTCCAAAAATAAATAGCAATGACATATCACATAAGAACTCATAAGTCATCAGCACTGTCATCACTAAGGGGTTCTTTATTTGCATCATCATTATGATGAACTCCTCTCTCCCCTTCCTCCTCTCCTATAGAGTCCAATGTCGGGCATTTACTTCAAGATTTATGTAAGTTTTAATATATATAGCATGAGGCGTAAGCCTTATGCCAGTGAGGCGAGGCAGGCCTCAAGGCGGACCTCAACCAAGTTGAGGCGCAAGCCTCTTAAGAAAAACTCGAGGCGTAAGCATCGAGGCGTTTTTTACTGGAATTGCGCAAAGGCGGACCTCAAGGCGAGCCTAATATTGCGCAATTTTAAACCATGAACCTGAGGTTTTCTTCTCCGCTCTTGGAAAAGCTTGAGAGCTCGTTCCAATTCTCTCTTCCTCCACTCTAATTCATCTTGGTTTCTAATCTCTTCTTCTCTACGCAAGTTCCACTCCACTTGTATCTTTCTTCTTGAGTTATTGGAGGTGTTTGTTGGCAGAATTTGGTGACATTTGCTGGAAGAGTTTGGTTGGACTTTGGACCTTGTTGTTGTGGTGGACCCTTGGTTTGCAAGCTCTAAGCACTTATCTTATTTTTACCTACTTTTCATAGCATGTGAGGAAACCGTTTGCCGTTGTTCTGAGGATAGTGTTTTTATTTTTAAATTTTATTTCGTTTGTTCGACTTTGTTTTGTTTTGATGTTTTGTTTGGATGTCGGTTTTTTTAGATTGAATCGAGTTTTGTTCTAGTTGTCCTAGTGTTCTCCTCTATTGGCTCTTTCTTTCTAGTTGCATGCATCAATAGTTGAATATAGGAGCTTATGTCCACGAACACTTGATTTGGAAAAAGGAAAAAATAACATATACCAACACTGTGAATGAAAAAGATACTCGACTATGTAAAACTGATCATGCTTGATTCCTCAGATAGAAATTGGCAGAAATTATAATACAAAATTGATCCCAACTTTATCCTTGTTGGATGAATTGCAATCAATTTTGTACAGTCAAAGACTAAATTAAAGAAAAGTAATAATCTACATGACCAATGCATAAATTATGGCAAATTCTCCAAATATATTAGGCTTACATGTTTGTCTGCCTATGAAACATAGGCACGAACATGATGATGCGTAAAAGACTCAACATGACCAAGGCGATATAAAGTAACTGCAAAAATTATGAAACAACATGCCATGGAATTCAATTAGAACAAAACATTTATTTATAATTTATTATCTAGAGATGTAAACAAACTTAAAAACTAGTATTTCCTAAGACCATCATATTAAATTGAGATGACCGTGAACCAAACATCCCTTCTATTATGTTTGATAATTTTTTTAGCAAAACATGCCTACAAAACCTTTTTAATTATTTTAAAAGTTATCACACCGACTTTTTTTTGGTGTTTTTAAGAACCTTCCAAATAAACTTGTTGGACCAAATAAAAGACATGCCTACCATTATAAAAACTAAGAAGTACATGTAGATATCCATGCATTTTGGGCCATTTTACGCTTAAGGGCTAATTACATGATCTTCATTTACAGAAGAGAAAAATTCATATTCATGCGTTTCAATTTTTTTTTTTTTTTTTTTTTTTTTTTTTCATATCCAATGCAGGAAGCTCTGAAAAATACATAATTTAGAGTTCTAAGGAGGGATTGATGAATGCGTTTTAACCCTTAATTGCAAGGCGGTTGTTTTTGAGAAACCAAGCAATATCGTCCAGGTCATAACTAGGCAAAACAATCAATGCTTGAAGCCAATTTTTTAGTATGAAGAACTGGTCATTAAAAAGAATAAAGAAAAGAGTGCATTCAAGTAAAAAAATAAATTTATAAGAATGCACTTCCAATTTTCTGCCACAGATTACCTTGCATTTTCCTTCGGCCATTTTCATTATCATATTTCTTCGTCGTTTGGTGCTATTGGTGGCATCAAATATACCAACCTGTGCCCAATCAGAATACTCAAATGATAAAAAAATGTTCAAACCTACAGAAGAAAAAAAAGGGAAAAGAAAACATTTTACCTGACCACCTTCCTGCATCCAAGATATCATATCATCCATTGCTAAGGCTGCAACCTAAAAGGGAAAAAAATAAAAACTTATAAAAAAAGAGAATTCATGCACCGATGAGAGCTTAATTTTGTTACTACACATTAAAATAAAGCTTGTTTTACTCAACACATAAAAAGGAGATGAAAGAAGGTTGCAGCAGAACTTCATGTTAAGGCCAAAGGATTTAGCTTGAGTCACAAACTTTATGATTTATCGCTTACTTTGCAAAAAAGAACTCCAAGCTAAGAAAAGAACATTTACACAAAAGGTTCATACTGGAAATGAAAGATTTTCAGGAAAATGTTCAAAATAAAGAAAAAGATAAAAACATGCAGAAAAAACAGGAAATGCCAAATATTAGTTCGTTTTAATACAAAGTTCCAGCAATCTGACCGGCTTGGGAGGTAAGAATGAATCAAAAGACAAGGACTGCAAATAACTTGACTTTTGAAAGATAGATTCTAAGAACAATAGTAGACACATAAGCAAAACGAAAACTGTTCTCACCTCATTGCGTGCTTCCACACCTTCTGGATTGTCCCCTCGAAAAAATTCAGCAGCCTGTAATAAAATAACTCCAGTCAAACACTGTAACATTACTGATAAAAGCACAGAAAATTCAAAAAACATAAGAAAGTGATGATTGATCAGAAGAAAACATGGCAATTTAATAGGATGAAAAGAAAATTAAAATGTAAAAAAAGGTGCCAGTTGACCATTGATTGAATTGCCTTCTATCTAACATGCTGATCACAACTCGGTTCTCTAAAGACCATTGAAATGACAAGTGAACATCAACTCTTACTAAATATATTCTATACAGAAAAAGCTTGGGATCATACTACTGACAATGCAAAGACATGCAAGAATAATTCACTAAGGATATGTTTAGAACAACTTTTTCCTGATTTTGATGCAATCAAAAAATATAGGGGGCCCTATATTTTTTGATCAACAGAAATGAAAACACTACCTACTACGAATGACGACGACTTCCAACCAAATTGACTAAAGAACAGAAGAGAGAGGAAAAGCAAACTCTTACATTTCAATTAAAAAAACTTACAACACTACAAACGACTTCTGCAACATTTTCTTACAAACAACACGACACCCTAAAGTTGCTTCACTTAGAGAAGAGGGATACAGGTGGAGTGGCACTTACGGAGAGACGAAGAGGTTAGAAGCCCGAGAAGAAGGGTGGAAAGAGCCCGCAGGATTTTCGGAGGGGATGAGAAAGAAGGGTGGAAAGAGCCCGCAGGATTTCCAAGCAAACCCGCAGGTTAAAGCTTTTCCAAAAATCACATTTCATTCAACTTTTTAAAACAATACAATACCTCCCATATATATAGGTATGAAAGTGGAAGACTAAAAGACACCTAATAAATTATCACAAGAACCTAAGCATTAAACCCTAATGCTTTGCACGGAAAAACAGCCCAAGCCAAGGAACCGAAGAGGCAATCGCGGGAGCCAAGGAGGCCGCACGGATCGAAGGGGTCACGGTCACGGAAAGGAGCCCAGGCACGGAAATCCAGCAGCCGGTCGGAATCCCAAGGGGCAAAAGCACAAAATACTAAAGGCCATGGTGGAAGCCAAAGAGCCACCACATGGGAAATAACATATCTTGGAATTCCAAAGGCCGGTTTGGAATTCCAAGAGAACTATAATTAAAAATATGAAAAAGCATAAAAATACATTTAATGAAAGATAAATATGAGCTAAAATCATAGCTAATAATGAGTTAACCCTTAGTTCAATAAGTGAACTAAAGACCAACTCAATTTTTGTTGAGCTAGTAGACTCAAGGGAAGTCAAAAATCTAATTATTTTTTACATGAGTTGAACCCCCCTTTTGTCTACATCAGACTCTCCTTCTTGCGAACTCAGCTCCTGATGAGTTGATTGATGATTCCCTTGAGGAGGTAAATATTGCACATCCAGTTCTTTGAGTTTCGCACCAAACTTCTTTAAAATTTTCTCCTGTTCTTTTTCGAATTGTCGTTGCAGAAACCTTTTGTACTTCTCGAATTTTTTATCACATAGGAACATGTGATACTGAAGTTTCGATCTTGAAGTGGATCCGTTGAGTCACCTTCTGTAGGTATCCATCTGCCCAATGGTTGTGGGACATCAGGATTATTTTGATCGCTTTCTTCCTGGAATGTAGCCATATTTTTGGTATTTTCCATTTTTTGACTCAATCAAAAATAAAGACTCAAAAAAATCCTCAATCTAAACTTAGACTCAAAATAATACTCAAACTCACGACAACTTGACTTGACAAACAAAAGAAAACTTGACAACTACAACTTGACAAACCACAATCCTAAGATTTCCTAACTTGCTCTGATACCAAAAGATGCGATCAAAAAATATAGGGGGCCCTATATTTTTTTATCAACAGAAATGAAAACACTACCTACTACGAACGACGACAACTTCCAACCAAATTGAGTAAAGAACAGAAGAGAGCGGAAAAGCAAACTCTTACATTTCAATTAAAAAAACTTGCAATACTACAAACAACTTCTGCAACACTTTCTTACAAACAACACGACACCCTAAAGTTGCTTCACTTAGAGAAGAGGGATACAGGTGGAGTGGCACTTGCGGAGAGACGAAAAGGTTAGAAGCCCGAGAAGAAGGGTGAAAAGAGCCCGCAGGATTTTCGGAGGGGATGAGAAAGAAGGGTGGAAAGAGCCCGCAGGATTTCCAAGCAACTTCCAAAATTTACCTCGGAACTTAGTTCGTTAAAACTCTCTCGCCGAATAAGAAAAGCGAGCGGAGGCCGAGGTCGAATTTTCGGAGCCCACAGAAAGGGGAAGACTAAAAGACACCAAATAAATTATCACAAGAACCTAAGCATTAAACCCTAATGCTTTGCACGGAAAAACAGCCCAAGCCAAGGAACCGAAGAGGCAACCGCGGGAGCCAAGGAGGCCGCATGGATCCAAGGGGTCACGTCACGGAAAGGAGCCCAGGCACGGAAATCCAACAGCCGGCCGGAATCCCAAGGAGCAAAAGCACAAAATACTAAAGACCATGGTGGAAGCCAAAGAGCCACCACATGGGAAATAACATATCTTGGAATTCCAAAGGCCGGTTTGGAATTCCAAGAGACAACTATAATTAAAAACATGAAAAAGAATAAAAATACATTTAATGAAAGATAAATATGAGCTAAAATCATAGCTAATAATGAGCTAACCCTTAGTTCAATAAGTGAACTAAAGACCAGCTCATAAATGAGCTAAAATTTCAGCTCAATTTTTGTTGAGCTAGTAGACTCAAGGGAAGCCAAAAATCTAATTATTTTTTGTATGAGTTGACCCCCCCCTTTGTCTACATCAGATTTGTTTTATGAAACACAACTAAAGAGTCATTTAGGGCGATGATTCTTCGCTCCGTTCTAAAAAATTTCACGTCACAGCATTAATTTTCGCAACCTCCGAAAGCCTCCCACTTTCGAAGACTTTCTTCCGCTTCCCACTATTTCGAGCCTCCATAATGATGTGAATAACTCAGCTAATAGAAATTACCATTCCCAGCAAAAAAAATCCATCGTCTTCATCATCAAGTAGTTTTGCAATTCTACACCACTTTATCAGTTTCACCGCTCTCCTCGCCAGATCTGGCCATGCTACATCCTATAAAACATCATCCCATCGGCTGCTTCGTTGGTAGATTTAAGGTTGCTTGCTCATTAGCGCAAGAGATATATTTTGTACATTGCAAGATTCTTATCCTGGCGTCGACAGGTGTATTTTGTACAAGCTCCAATATATACAATGCAAGCTGTGGTTTCAGGTTCTGAAAATGTCGCCGCTTAGAGAGAAGCTCCAAAACCCTTAGCCCAAATAATTGTGATATTCAAATAACATCTTCTTATGAGCTACTCCTTTGTAGATCAGAGGTCTTCACGAGCTTCCTCGCTCAAATTCAACTGATATATTATGTGCAAAACCCCAATATCTTAAATACAATTTGCTATTTTTGCTTCTAGAAGTGATCCGCGTTTAGCAAAAACTCCATAAGCCTTTTCCCAACTTGCCGTTGCACTCTAGGTTCCAATATAACAGAAATCTGTTATGCTTGCTTATCTGAATAATAAAAATGGGAGTTGCCTTAGCTACTGCTCTAGTTTCTGTATGCTCCCGATTTTGTCGCTCAACTTATTTTTTACAGTGTACAAACTGATATTTATTGCTCTGCATATATGTGAGTGGGACATTTGATGGTTTTTAAATATTATTTCACATTCTATGTTACTCATTTATGATTAACGTACATCTTCATTTTGAAAATATTATTGTAATTGTGTGCTTTTGAATACTACAACTTTTCAAATGAATAGGAGTATACAGACATAAACACAAAGATCTGTTTATCATAACATTTGACTTGGCTGTGGAAATTATTGTTTTGAGTTGAAGGTCAAGACCCGTGTTTATAAATGCCATTGGAGAGCTGAAAAATATTTCTAATTTGTGATTGTCCATATAATACCCAAAGTTTGTTAAAAGTAGGAATATTTCTCAATAAAATCATCCATTATTTTTTTTCATATATGGAAAATGTCAAATTATTTTATTAGCTTTTAAAAGAACCCAGCAGATATGAAGTTTAACTATAAGTAACTTGTAAATCATTTTTTGATTTTCAAGCTTACGCCTCAAAATGCTTTGAGGTTTAAACCTCACCTCAGAGATGGAAAACGCCTCAATACTCAATTACATAATTTTAGACCTCAGTTACACGTGACCAAAGACAACTTTCCAATGCCACCTCTAGGAAAGTGTTTAATACTCCGAAGTTTGATATCATTGAATTTCTTTTTAACTTACTGTTGAGTGTTTGCAAATAGGTAAATATTATCTTGTTGATGCTAGATACCCGATGAAACGAGGGATTTTGAAGTCATATTCAGATATGAAGTATGATATTCTAGATTTTCAACAAAAAAGTCAACATGTAAATGGGAGTCAAGAAACGTTTAACAAGAGATATTATTCATTGCGTGGTGTGATATAGAGTGTTTGGTATTTAGAAGAAGTGGATTATATTGCCCACAAATTCATTCAAGATGCAAGTAAGATTAGTGGTTATAATGGCATTAAATAACTACATACATCTTCATCCCTCTCAAGATGAACCATAATTGAATATTTGTGAAAAAAATCAATTAAGTTACCTCCAAAAGAGTATGAGTTCCGAATTGGGCACTTATCGATAAATCATGAAGAAGATTCAATAGTTTATTAGGCATGAGATGACGTAGGAATTGAGGAGATGATATGATTAATGCATCAAATAACATTTACAATGATTAATGAAATAAATTAGAAATCACTTTCTAAACTAATTTCTCTAGAGTCATTGTTCCAATTTTAGAGTGCTCTCTCACCACAACCTTTTGTTTTTACTGTTCTCTACACATTCTAGACAACGAGACTTCTTTATATTTAATGATGCTTATCTACCACATTTTTTAATTTCTTAACCTGTACTCTTTTTATGATTACCATACTTATAACAAAAACACAATAAAAAAATTCTCATAAAGGCATGCAAGACTCATTCCCCTTCCAACCCCCATGTTTGCTTACAAGAATAATGCAGAAGCAATAATTAGTTCGGCCTTTTAGTCATAAATATTTATATGAATTACATTGTTATTCTTCAAAATAAATAATTTCATTACGAGACAAAATTGATATGATTCTAATCATTTCCAAATAATTTTGAAGTATGATGGCATATTATTGTTCATCAAAATATGTAGCACCAACAAATCTCCAATAGCACCAACAAACCTCATTTTATATCACCTTAGAGTATGTAGAAATCAAAAGGGTACACATTTACTATAATACAATGTAGTGAAATCCTACAGCAAAACCATTCACGTTATTACTGAAACAAATGTCCTATCCCCAGATTTTGGATGTTTAGCTTTCACTTAATTCTAAAATGAAAAGCAGAGATAATGTAAAATCTACAGAAGGAAATAATGAGAAGCAATTACTGTGCACAATATTTTGGTATATCAATCAAACTTAAAATAAAAAGGGATGTCCAAAACTCCCAGCTAAATCGAAGTTGTGGCTAATATCATGTTGGCTAACTTGAGGACATTATCAATATCAAATTGTCTGCCATGCATATGAAATGGAGATTTCATGCTAATTCAAAATACAACAGCTTCTAATAGTTGATTTGCTTAACAAGTGCAAACAAAGAGAAGTTATTTAGATTTTTGAATAAGTACACAAGCAACAAAATGAGATTAGTTAAATAAAATGACTACATACAACAAAAGATAAATAGAAAGTGGCTAGGTATGAATCAGAACTTACAACAAATAAGTAGAATATTCAGAAAGGAAAATAACAAAATAAAATTCCAGCACACCTGATTCACTCCATGCTTCAGACGACGATACTGACCAGTGAAGGAAGTGATTAATTCAATATATAAAGCCAAAGCAAGAATGTCAGAAACAATTTTACAAACTAGCATTGTATAATAATAGGGACATTCATTTACCTTGCCAACATTGAAATGTTTGGTTTCATGACCTAACCATCGCAGATATCTTGTAAGTTTGACGGCCGTAAAAGTCTTTCCTCGAGCTGGCAGGCCAACCTTCAGAGTAAATCATAGCAACAATACTTAATTGAAAATAAAGAAACTGCAGAAGGATTACATGAATGAAACAATGACCAAAAAAAGGACACGAAGATTGTTGGAGCACTTAAAGCTAAATGAACAAGGTGTGGGCTTCTAAAAGCTTGAACATGTGATCAATGGTGAAACAAGGGGTGGTTGATGGGGGCAGCCGACACTTTAATATTATATATTACATTAAAAATTCCGCCCCTGAAACCTAAATCTAAATGACCAAGTAGTGGGCTTCCAAAAGCTTGATCATGGGGTCAATAGTGGAACCAGAGATGGTTGATGGGGGCAACCAACACTTTAATATTATATACAACAACAACACTGTTGTATGCTTTTTGCCAATGTTGTTCTTGTTAACAAGACTAGAGAGGAAGTTGAAAGTATACTTGAATTATGGATGTCAACCTTAGAGTCTAAAGGTTTTCATTCGAGCATATCTAAAACCTAATATATGAAGTGTAATTTTAGTAATAGATCTAGTGAGGGGATTGTGACTTTGAGCGATCAAGTTATTAATAAGAGTTCACGTTTTAGATATCTTGGGCCTATTGTTCAGAATGATGGTGATATAGATGAGGATATTATTAGTAGAATTCAAGTTTGATGGTTGAAGTGGAGGAATGCATCGGGCTTGTTGTGTGATAGAAAAGTCCCCCTCAAGCTTAAGGGAAAATTCTATAAGATGGTGGAGAGACCTGCAATGATTTATGGTGTAGAATGTTAGCCATTAAAAAAGAAGCATAATATTAAATTAAGTGTTGCAGAGATGAGGATGCTCAGGTGGATGAATGGCTTTACTCTTAAAGACAGGATACGAAACAAGCATATATATGTGAAAAGGTTGAAGTAGCTAAAATGGAAGATAAGATTAGAGAGTCGCCTTAAATTGTCTAGTCATATAAAATAAGGGCTCCAATGACCTGGTTAGGAGAGAAGATGTATTAGATTTGGCTTATATTAAGAAAGGTAGAGGTAGACCTAAAAAAGTCTTTGTTAGAAAATATTAGAAATGAACTTTTATTATTAGATTTAAATGAGAATTGGACCCTTAAAAGGACACAATGGAGAAAAAATATTCATATAGCTGATTTCACGTAGTGGGATAAAGGTTTGATGTTGTTACTGCTTCAATATTATATATTACATTAAAAATTACACCCCTAAAACTTAAAATGCTTAGTTATAATTTAATATTAAGAAAAATTTTGCATAATATAATATATATATATATATATATATAGGTCAAAATATCTCATTAAAATTTGACGAGTTATTCTCTTTTATTTTAGTTGTGTTTGTACATGAAAAACTCAAAATAGAAGAAAATTCTAATGAGCTTAAAGAGATGCGGCGTCTAATGAAACAATGTTGTAGTGCTACCTACAATAACACCGAGGCGCCACAAATCGTACATCACAGTGCCACAAATCAAACATCAAAGCACAAAGTTCGCTATTTTCTAGCACTACAGCATCAACAAAGCCAGGGCCTTAACATTACCAGTTTCGCGGCGTCAAGAAGTCAGCTTGGCAATGTCGGATTCTCTATTTTCAAATGCCTCAGTGCCACAATTTCTCATGCCTGGCGCCATTTTTTACACTCGGGAGCCGCAGCGCTCAAATGTCAGCAGCGTCGCGGCTTTACAGTTGTAGCTTCCAAGGACCACGTTCTATTAGTGAAAAGACACAATTGATCACTAAGTAACCGATCAAAATCAACAAGTGTCATATCGGTACAAAAGTTTCAGTATCGAGGCGTTAGTTCACTTCAAGGGTATCGCGACGCCACTCTTCAAGTGTAGCAACGCCAGATGCCTTTTTGTTTTGTCTTATAAATAGTTGTGAGAGAGTTCAATCACTTGTGTAAAATTTAGTATTTCATCCAGTATTTCTCTAGTTCCCTCTTAGAGTAAAATCTAAAGTAGGCAAGGGAAGTACAAGATACAATCATTTAGAGTATTTAGCCTGTGTTTCTTGAAACAACTCTGTAAGTAAAGGGAGAATTATAAAAGTGATACTTTGATCCTTACTGGTGATATTACTCTCTTGTATTTTCACTCCTCCATAAGTTTAATGAAAATGAGTTTGTTTGTTATTTATTCTATGTCTAGCAAACTCTCTTATTTAGATTGATGATGTAAAATATATGTTAAGTACTAACGAAGAAACTTATTCTCTAAATATTAAATAATGTTTTCAATATTATCATGTTCTTAATTTAATACACATAGTGGTCATATGTGTAATTAAAACATAATGTGGCATATAGCCTCAATGGAGAAATGCAAGAACAACAAAAAATTTTGAGATAGGATGTTTGTATGTCTAGACATAGGATGTAAAATATTCTAAATTCTTATGGAGATACTATAGCTATAGAAATTCAACAAATATCATTTTCACCCCTACAAGCTCGACAGAGATTTAGTGATGCATATACTTTGAATTGCATTAATAATTAAGAATTTTATTAGGAAAGATTTGAAATTTAAGCTCATCAACCCAAAATATTTTACTTAAATATTATATCTAATATTTTTATTGTTTTATTCAGTAACAAAATCTCCACAATTATCATTTTTATTTTAATAAGATAATCATGCAATTAGAGTAAACAATAGTTGCAATTAGAATCAACAATAGTAGTTTGTTGCAAGTAAAGATACTTTCTCGTGTGTTCTACACTCTACTCTATCACTTTATTACTTAATTTAGCATGTATATTTGTGTATATTAAGTGAGGTTTTGTTAGTTTTATATCAAAGAAAATCTAAGTATTTTTTAGGGAGAGCCCTAGACTTTTAAACAATTCAAAAGTTCACTCCATAGCCCCCAAAAGTTTTTGGCATTATTGTCGGGGAAGTATTTTTCTTTTTATTATTTTAACTATATTGTTAAATTAATTACATGATTCAACTTACTTGTATCTTTTGTTTTATTTATTTTATTTATTTATTGCATATTCATGGATGTATGTTTTATAGACATAGAAAGGAACATTTGTTGTTTAACTCTGAAATAGAAATAATCATTTCAAAAATTTGAAAAACTAAAAAGATTATAAAAATATCTAAACTTGTACTAGATCAAGATCATTCTAGACCTCTTAAGGATTATGTTAACTCTTTAGTAGACAAAATTGCTCAGAGAATTAACAGACCTAAGATCCAAGCTAATAATTTTGAACAAAAACCTGTCATAATTCAAATGATTCAAAATTCTAACTTTGGAGGAACTCAAGTTGAAGATAAACTTAAAAATAATATCACTTTGTGGGCTCCAAAAATTCGGCCTCGGCCTCCACTCGCTTTTCTTATTCGGCGAGGGAGTTTTAACGAACTAAGATCTGAGGTAAATTTTGGAAGGCAGATGGGTTTGTAGATAAGACGCTACCCAGAGATTTCGCCCTCATTTTGCGAGGACTTTATGATCTGAGTTCTGGTTTCCTATAGGCGCAAGCCCCTATAGTTAATTCCCCCTCCCGATCACGAGAGAGAACTTTCGATTAAGGCTAGTCGTCAATCAAATATGTAGAGAATATGTGTTATCTGAGGATCAGGTGATGAATGATTACTTGGAGAGAATATAATATTGCATACAATTATTTTATGATCATCAGAAAACAAATTTAGCTGTCATGTTTGGGAAAAAGAGCAATGAAGGATCATTCTATAATTAGTTTCAGATAATATTCTTTTATTTCTCTGCATCACAAATCTTGAGCCATATTTTAGAGGGGTCTCAACAGAAGACATGAGGCGTATAGGCAAAAGTCCGACGTTACTCGGCGCTGCGCCCAGAGAGAAGGTCCAGGCAATGAATTCTTTTCGCAATGAAGCTTTCGTGCACAGGGCGTTTTTATTAGTATTCTCTATAGAGCTGACCCCGAAGATTTTTCCACCGCATCACTAAGCTTCTGATCTTCCTTACACTACTACGTTCCAAGACGCCTCCATATTGCGAGTAGGGTTCTCTTAAAATTAATTTTCCGAAGTGCCAATTACTTCATAATTACTACAAAGGTGCTTAAGTAATATTTCGTGACGAAATATACGGCACTCACACATCGGAATGACTTATAAAGAATATTATTCAATTATATAAGTGTTCCTTCAGTATTTTAAGTACCTTAATGATGTAGAACAGCAATTAGGCTAAGTTTGCGATTTATCTTGTCGGAGGTCGCTCGGGTCAAACTATAAGTGTCATATTTTATAGATCATATTTTGTACCGTCCAGTTTTAAGTCTCGGAAGCTTCCAACATAGCATTAAGCCGCTTACTATGGCCATTTGGCTATATTAGATCAATTAAGTGTCATTGAGCTCATCTTGGGTTGAAACCTTTTAGTTTGAAAATAAGTTTATTGATACATTAGAATTCAGATATGTTTCCAAAATGTAATATGTGAAATTTTCCTATTAAAATGGCCTTGGATTTATGGCCCGGCAGATGATTTTCATGTTTTCTTCAACATAATTGGAGCCGAGTAAAGTCACAAGAATAAAACTAACTTAAGCTCAGAACTTTATTAACTAATTCATGATCGGAAGCGAACTAAGGACATATTTCGTCTAGAGTCATCTTTGACCCTCTTTCTTTTAATTGTTAAAAATTAAATTATGAAAACAACCCGTTTTTATATTATGTGAAAAAAAAAAAAACAGAAAGTATTACAAAAAAGACAAATATTCCGAAATGATACTTTCCTTACATATGTGGCATTCTTTTTAAAAGAATAAAAACAAACATTAATACGTATTTTAAATTTTTTATAATTTTTTTAATTGAGTGCTCGAGTATAATCGGCAATTAATTTTTTACTTTTTTATCAAAATAGGTTAACGGTATCTGGCCTGATCTAATTAAAATGACTTGATTTTTTTTTTTAAAACTTATCAACTATAAAGTTTACCTTATGGATGAAATAATGGAAGAAATTATAATATATGTAAATGAATTTCAGTAAAAAAGAAAAATTAAGGGCATCACTTTTCGTCAACATCAGAATTCATTTAATAAACATGTTAAAATTTTGACTCGAACAACTCATTTAATTATAATTAGGCCAAAAACATAAATCCAATTTTTATAGATCATGAGGTTGGAGTTTATTTCCACACCAATAAACTTATTATCAATATAAATTAAAGTGCATCATATAATAAATGGTAACACGGAATTTATACATATATTTCGGAATTAATAACAATTATGTGCTTTTAATGGCCGTGCTAACCGACAAATGTTTTGAATAATTCATTTCAAAATTTCTAGCAAACTTCAATCACCTGTGTGCCACATATTTCTGAAAGTGCTATCAATTATTTGCGCAAAGTTCTCCATATTTTTCACTTCCCATACTGCTACTACATGGACAGTTGCCATATTCCAAAGTCAGGGCCTTTAACATTACCAGTTTGTCCGGCCTGGTCGTTTCAAGTATAGTTCCAGACTTTGCATGTCGGATTTCTTTATTTTCAAATCCTCGGTGTTCCGTCCTTGACATTATTCCTCATGCCTGGCGCCACTTTTTTATCACCTCATGCGAGTCCGCACGCGCTTCATATGTTCAGCATTAGCGTTGCGCGGGGCTTTTACATTGTGTTTTGTAAGCTGTTCTTCTCTCGTCTTCTCAGCCCTCAGGCTACTGATATCTTTTACGCACACAGTTGGGATTGACTCTGATCCCCACTTTATAAAAGACAAACCAAGGCATCTGGCGTGCCTACAGCTTGAAAGTGGCGTTCGCGATACCTTGAGTGATACTAAACGCCCTCGATTGAAACTGTTGTACCGGTGTTTCACGTATGCACTTGTTGCATTTTGATCGGTTACCTTAGTGATCAAATGTGTTTTAGTTGAATAAGACACATATGGAATCACTAGATCATACCGATCAAATCAACAAGCATCGTAACGGTACAAAGTTTCAGTATCTTTTGAGGCGTTTATTTCACTTTTAGGGTCTCCGACGCTTTTTTACCCCATCTCTTTTATTTCTTACTGATAGCACGCCAGCTGCCTTTTTCTTGTGTTGCCATCCTTATAAATAGTTGTCAGAGAGAGTTCAAATCACTTTGTGTAAAATTTAGTTATTCTCATTACCAGTATTCTCTAGTCCCTCTTAGAACGTAAAATCTAAGGTGGCAAGGGAAGTTACAAGATCAATCAATTTTTATTGGTATTTAGTGTCTTCCCCTTCCTGTGTGTTGTTTTCTTGAAACTTTTGTAGTATTGTGTTTCAGATGGAGTTTCGTGTTGCAGGGGGGGACGCGATGCTTTTTTGTGGGTTGTCTTATATAGTTGTGAAGGAAGTCAAATCAACTTTGTGTAATTTTAGTATTTCCCATCCCCAAGTATTTCTCCCTAGTATCCCTCCTACTGCAGCTAACATCTAAGGTGAGGCAAGGAAGTACAAGATAACAATCATTTAGAGTAATTTGCCTAGTATTTTCTTGAAACAACTCTGTAATTAGGAGAATTAATAAAAGTGATACTTTGATCCTTTCTGGTGATATTACTCTCTGTATTTTCACTCCTCCATGAAGTTTAATGAAATGAGTTTTGTTTCGGTTAATTTATTCTATGTCTAGCAAACTCTCTTTTAGATTGCGATGATGTAAATACTTTAGTACTAACGGAAGAAAACTCTATATTCTATAAATATTAAATAATGTTTTTAAATATTAATGCATGTTCCTTAATTTAATGCACATAGTGCGTCATATGTGTATTAGAAACATAATGTGGCATATAGCCTTAATGGAGAAATGCAAGAACAACAAAATTTTGAGAAATGGATGTTTTGTATGTCTAGACATTAGGATGTAAAATATTCGTAGATTCTTATGGAGATACTATAGCTATAGAATTCAACAAACATATCATTCTTCACCCTCCCAAGCTCGACAGAGGATTTAGTGTTGCCATTATACTTGATGCGTTAATAATTAAGAATTTTATTAGGAAAAGATTTGAAATTTTAAGCTCATCAACCAAAATATTTTATAGCTTAAATATTATATCTAACTATTTTTATTGTTTTTATTTCAGTAACAAAATCTCCACAATTATCATTTTTTTTTATAAGACTATCTGCAATTAGAGTTAAACATAGTTGCAATTAGAACTCAACATAGTAGTTGTTTTGTTTTGGCAAAAGTTTTAACGGATACTTTCTCTGTGTGTTCTACACTCTACTTCTAGTCACTTTTAATTACTTAAATTTAGCATGTATAGTTTTGTGTATTTAAGTGAGGTTTGTTAGTTTTATTCAAAGAAAATTATAGTATTTTTAGGGAGAGCCCTAGACTTTGTAAACAATTCAAAGTTCATCCATAGCCTCCAAAAAGTTTTTGGCATTTATTGTCAGGGTAATGTATTTTTCTTTTTATTATTTTAAACTATATTGGTTAATATTAATTACATGATTCAAACTTTACCTTGTATCTTTCTTTGTTTTATTATTTTATTTAATTTATTGCATAGTTCATGGATGTATGTTTTATAGCACATAGAAAGGAACATTTTGTTGTTTTAACTCTGAAGAAATACATCATTTCAAAATTTGAAAAAACTAAAAAGATTATAAAAATTCTGAACTTGTACGTAGATCCAAGATCATTCTAGACCTTCAATGCTTTAAAGGATTATGTTAACTCTTAGTAGACAAAATTGCTGACAGAGAAATTAACAGACCCTATCCAAGATAATATTTGAACAAAAACTTGTCAGTAAAATTCACATTGATTCAACAAATTCAACTTTTGGGAGGAACTCAATGTTCTGAAGATAAACTAAAAAATAATATCACTTCATTTATCCTAGTTAGACAGAATCGATTTACAGAGAGTTTGGGTAAGAATGCCCTCACTATACTTTACCTGATTGGTTGGATTATTTATATTTTATAATGGATTTAATACTAATCTTTCTTAGAGCAATCATAGATGATGCCAGTTGGAGGATCAATTAATATCTAAGCCATTTAGGAAGCATATGAATTAATAGAGGAAATGTAATACTAATATTTTAGCTAGGTCCTGTTGATAGTGCGTATATCCAATAAGAGTTGTCAGATTTATTTGAATCTGATGCTTTGTCAATTATTGAACTGCCATAGTTACAGGGTAATTTCTAATAAGTTGATGTGTATAAATAGGAGGTAAATTCAATAATTAGAAACTGAATCATCTATGTAATTGGAGGTCAAAAATTAATCTGAAAAATAGTGTGTAAGGGATTAAAATATTAATTGAAATGGAAGGCAAATAGTCTTTACTCCAGATACATATGAATACAGGTTGAAGGAAATCATCCGTAATTTAATGGTGCAAATAAATGTTCTGTAACATCAATGAAATTCTAGTCAAAAATAATCGAGTAAAATGGAATAATCCTCACAACCTTGCTGTTAATCTTAGACCTGCATCATAATCCAAGATTAATCAAATCAAATTAGTTTGGAACGTTAAATCATTATTGGAAGATGTAGTGAGCAAATTAGGGACTAAAATTGCAAAATCAAGCTACCTTCAATTAAAAACTTTAGAAACTCAATTAAGTCAACTTGCCAATTTCATCAGTAGTAATCTCTTGTCATCATTGTCGAGCAATACTGAAGCTAACCGAAAGGACAAAAGAAAGATCCAGAAAAACATTTTGAAGAATGGTAGCAAGATCCCAACCAAAATTTGATTATAATTAGCAGGTCTGCAAAAAAACTATAAACCTTAGTGTTGAATGGAGGCCAACCCAGATTTAGGTTTGTTGTGTTCAAGATTAAATGTTTTGAAAATTTAATGAGTTGATATTGGCATATGTTGTTGTCTTGAACATATTTTGCATTTTGTTTATGTCTAATAATAAAGTTGTGATTAAAATGGAGTTA
>NW_021318918.1:264350-284366 GCF_001605985.2 Dendrobium catenatum
AAGGGGCTGTTTGGTTGCCTGAAAAAGAAATGCAGTGTAAAGTAAATGCAATGTAAAGTAAATGTAATGTATTCTAAATACTTTGAGCTTGTTTGGTCATATGCAAAATAAACGCAGGAGAATTGTTTCCCTTGTTTGGTTAGGTATATGCAGAGTAAAGTAAAATCATTTTTTTGTAATAACTTATTTTAACATTAAAATAAGTATTTTTTATAAAAGCAATATATTTATAATAATTATTATTATATTTATAATAATTTATAATATATTTATAAAAGCAATATATTTAAAATCCATAAGATTAAGGTTTCGTTTGGGACGGCTTTTTTGTTGCTTGTTAAAGCAGCTTTTTAGTACAAAAATTAAAAAATTTGTACTAAAAAGCTATGAAATAGTAAGAAAGCCGTCCCAAACAAAACCTAAGATTGTTTTCCCTTGAATGATTGTGATAGAGATTCTCATCTACTTTCTGATTTTGTCTATCTTTCTCCATATTTCTTTGTCTCATTCAATTTTTTGAGTTGACTGTATTCTTCATTTATATACAACATTTGCATATTAATTAATCGACAGTAACAAAAATATATATCTACATTGAATTGAAAATGCAGAAGCAACTTGAAAGCATGGTGGAGAAAGCATCAATCGACGATGTAATGAGAGTTCTTCTTGCTTCTCGTAAGCAAGAACTCCATCAGCTATGGAGCACCTGCTCCCATCTTGTATCAAAATCCGGCCTAACCCCTGAAGTCCTCGCTAAACACCTCCCCATTGATGTCGTCGCCAAGATCGAAGAAGAAGAAGAAGCAGAAAAGCAGGGAAGTGCGGCAGATCTAAAGTGGTTGCAAAGGAAAGTGTTTCTACTAAGAAAGCAAAGCTGCCTTTTTAACAAGTTGGGAACGCCTCAGCAAGAAGCCTCGTTCCCATAGATCGGGAGCAGAACAGGAAAGATTTGAACAGGAGAAGAAAGCCATGAAAAGCAGTCTAGTTACAGAATAACCCGGCAGTACAAGTTCAAGGAAAACACTTTACGATAGACGTCAACAGAAAGGCTCAGCCACCGCATACTGCTTCTCCAAAAAAAATACATAACACAGAAATTTTCGTTCTCGCCTCCTAAGCCAAGGAAACCCTGATTTTTCACACCCAAAGAAAAAAAAATCAGAAACAACTAAGAAAATCAATCAATTAAAAAAAGAAACAATCTTAATCATCCCTACAGATCGCAAAACCTCGAAACTTGTTTGATCTCCACTTACAACCAAAAAGTTCAAATATCAACGGAAAAGTTCGAAGCTTTGAAGGGCAAACAGCTCAAAAGACCAAAAATCCGACTGCGTCGTGCGAATCTTACTAGAATTCTCAAACTCTGAACAGAGCAAAGAAACTGAGGAGGCGAGGAGGAAATAGAAAACCTAGACCAGTGTTCACCAAGGAGCGAGCTGATAAGAGATGAATGGATTATATTGGATCGGGAGAAAGCATCAATCGACGTTCGAGCGGAGCCGAAGAAGACGTTGGAGGGATGAGGGCGTTGCTGACAAAGAGGTTGGAGCGGAGAAGGCCGGACTTGAGGGCGACGGAGTGGAGCTGCTCGCCGGAGCGAAGAAGACTATCGTGCAATGAAGCCGAACAGCACGACGAGATCGAAGCTTTTTTTTTCCGATGAATTTATAACCCGCTCGTATCGAGCGGGTTTCTAATTCACGCAAAATAGATCCTCTAATACACGAATAATGCATCCGATGATTTTCTTTTGCTCCGCTCAAAATTATCCAAACAACCAAATTTAATAAATGCATGTAATTGTTTTACTTTACACTCCTAATTCGGGCAACCAAACAGCCCCTTAATCTCACCAATGCCTTGGATTTTCCCTATATCGCACAAAAAAGTTTTTCTTATTTTTTTCTCTAAAATTAAGATTATGTTAGAAAACAATTAGATTGACCAGTTTCAGTAACATCAAGGTCCAAGTTCTCAATAAAACTAGCGAAACCCTTATTTTTTACAATATAGCATGGATAATATGAGCTTTGAAATCAAGCACAGTACTTGAGATTACAAAAATATCTGTAAAGTATTTAACAATGCAAAAGCTGCAAATCCTCGGATATTCAAATTTATCATTTTCTATTGTACAACTCATGCTTGCTCTTCTAATTTGGTCAATAAACTTTTTACATTCCATAAGTGATCATGAAAACATTTCTGTAAAAGTAAATGTGCGAAACTTAGAAACGAGTCTTGAAAGTTCACCTTAAGGATGTGCATTTACTTTAACATAGCCATCAAAAATAGCTAATGGAGAATGAAATATAAATGATAACTAATATGTAATCTGAAATAAACATTTTGCTTTAAAAGTTACAATCCTCCCTCGTTATAAACTGTTTCATAAAAAAAAATCAAAATAATGGGAGACGGTAATGATAATGTGTATGTTGATAATGACTGGATTTGCATTTTTGGATATTAGAATTAGCAAACGTTAAAAAAAATAAAAATAAAAACTTTAAACTGTAAGAGAATCTAACAGAGCACCCAATTTTCAAATAACTTAAATTTTTCATGCTAACTCTTGTAAAATAATAGAGGAACAAGGAGATTCACCGAAAAGGAGAAAATTGTATGCATCATACTACCAGAACAATTGCCAGACATTGATCTTCTTTTGGCCCCTGCATCTGATCAGCAACAGCTGCTGCAGCAACCGCTCCTGCTGCTGCTGGCATTGCCTTTAAACATTAAACATAAAAGATGGCACAATTAACAAGGATTTAAATTTACAAAGAACGGAAATCTTAATTGCAGAATGGGGTGACAACAGTAAAATGATGTCAAGCATATCACATGCCAAGTCCATGATTCTGTTCAACTCAACAAAAATCAAATTAAAAAATGGTTGATATGGCTTACCAGAGAACAATTATTAGGATACATTTCAAACAAACTTAAAAAATCAATAAATGACTATAAGCAAATAGGAAAATGTTCAGACTTGGCATGTTTCACTTTTAGGTTTTCCAAAAGCAAAGACGAACTCCATCAAATCAGGGATATTATCTTAGAAGAAAACATCAGAACCTGACTTAAAACATTGGATGGGAATCAATGGGACAGTACTCCAGATAGAAATTAATGCAATAATATTGAAATGCTTCCAAGACCTGTACAAACCTTCGCTTCCGAATACTTTAGATCACTTAAGAAGCCATTTGCAGTGGCTGATTTAATAAACCTAGGAGAGCCAAAACCACAATCTACAGAGTGTGCCCTTTGACCGCCTTGCTTTACCAAAGGAGAAAACATACCATCTGACCCTTTATTAGCCATAACAGAATTTAGAGAAACTTTTGAAGGATTCAGCAAATTCCCTATGTCTGCAGTAAGAAATCAAAAGCCAGAGTGAAAAAAAAAATGAAAAAATTAAGCAATCACAATGGTCTGCAAATAAACAGGAGAATTGTTGAGTATGAAAATGTTTTTTTTTTCCTTATTATTGTCAAGATATTAAAAAATATATAAAAAGAAAGGAAGCATTAACATAGATTATCCAGAAGAGCTCCTGAAGTGAAATAGTTCGACATTGCTGTTGCCTGAAAGTTCAGGCAAAAGCACTGTTTCATTGTTTGGTTCCTTCCTAATAAGCCATTATCAGGTCCATATCAACAATTGCCCTATTGTAATTGAAGTCAGTAATTGCCAATGTCTGTGAATCCTCCATTGTGGTCAATCTGGGATCCTCTCTTCGAGATGTTTTAGATGTTCAGATGCTGAGAGGTGCCTTCTATGTGGTTTTTTTAATGTAGGGAAAGTGTGTTATTTTTGCTTAGGTTGAATTAACAATTTATTTTTTAGCTGAATTCAAGAAAGATGAAATGAAACTTGCAATTTTGACCAGACCATGGAAGACCCTAAGAACTTTTAATTGTAACTCATTTGGGTTATAAATAGAGCCTTTGAGGCATGTATTATTTGATGATTTACTAAATAAAGTTCATATTTCTAAATTAAACATTTGAGCGAAAGTTGGATGTAAATCCTTCAAGTGTGGCACAAGCCTTTGACGACCATTGTCAAAGATGCTTTGTAAAGACCTAAAATGTAGGTATTGTTAATTAGAAATATAACAATTAAATTTTAGCAAATTAAAATTATTGATTAAATTTAAGATTTAATATATATTCTTAATTAGAAATATTAAATTTAAAATTTCAGCTAATTAAAATTGATTTAATTCAATATTTAATCAAACTTTCAAGATTGAATTTAGTTAAATGGAATAATTGCTCAAGATAGATTTATTTTATTTATATAAATATTATAATTTTCTTTAAGAGATAAAATTTATTTAAGAGATCTATTTCATTATATGAAAAACAAATTTGAGGTATTTGAATGATCAGCCCATTTAAACTAACCTACTGAGGTCGCATATCTCTAAGAAAGCCGAAGGAAGACTGAGAGACTGCGAGCAGAACATGCAAAAATAGCAAGGTGAAGTGAGAAAGAGAGTGTGTGTGAAATGAAGAGAGGGATTTTGAGAGTGAGAAAAAGAGGAAGAGAGTTTGAGCAAGAGTAAGGTAGAGAGGGGCAGAGGGTGAACAACCGAGTGAGAGAGGGGACGCCAAGCAAGCAAAGAGGCAAGAATGCAAGACTAGTATACGTGATAATGCGGAGCATGATCTTGTGATGAATCGAAGGAGCAAAGGTGAGCAAGTATTGGCATCAATTTCTATCTCTTCTTCCTTTTGGATTTGAAAAAAGGTAAACCTAAACATAATATTAGATGTTCTTTTCTCTATCCACAATATAAATTATTTAAGAGAAATTCATTGTAGGGTTTCTTAAACATTACAACAACAACAACAATAACATTAAGCCTTTATCCTAGTACGTGATGTCGGCTACATGAATCTTTTATCTCTATTGTTTTGTTTAGAGTCAAATTCTCATTTAAATATATTAAAACAATAAGAAGGAAATTTACTTCAAATTGCATAAAATCTAAAATTTATCTAAATTATGCTTAAAATGAAAATAGTGACGGTTGCTGTGAATAGGCTAAATATTTCCAAACATAGGTAAAGAAAATACATTCAGATGATTTTTCCCATAAAAATTTCCAATCACGATAGCCCTCAAGAAATCAAAATGGGAGCATTCAATTATGAGGAAGGGTTAAAAATATCTTAACAACAAATTTCTACTAGGACTGTAGTTATTTGGACATCAGTGGACTATACATTAAATATCCTAACTGATTGTTATTTGGACATCAGTGGACTATACATTAAATATCAAAGTTTAGATAATCAATGAGACGACTTAAACATTATAAGCCTATTAATAATTTACAAAGATGTCACCATTTCAATGATCTTATGATTGTCACAGATGATCACAACAAAAAAACGAAATGCTTCTATTATAAAAGATGGATTTCTCAGCAAATAAGATTAATAGGTACATGTTGCAAGTTGGACAGGTTTTGTAAGAACCAAGTTTAAATTACTTTCAGGAAATCCATTGCTTAGAAAGAATCACTGCAGCCTTTAGTTGCTGAGATGATTGATTGAGTGAATTAGTCTCGCTGGAAGATAAAGACATATCAGAATAAATGCCACCCTAACTATCTCATAATGCAGCAAGCATTACGTCAACCAAGAGAAAGGACGAGAAGTTAAGAAGACAAAACGAAATGCAAAAACATATAATGGTTTTAAGTGGTATCAATCTAGTTTTTCAAATGCAAACATGATTAATAAATTAATTTCAATCCCAATTGCCCAACAACAAAAATTAGAGTTTCTAAAGCTTAAATTGATTTAGAAATATCTGATATATTTGTCTCCATTAACTCTTGCAAACAATCAAATTTTCAGTCACTCGTTACGCATGCATCTTAAAAGGGCTTAAGATCTAGAAGCCCATAAATCATTAATTGTACAGTTTGTACAAAATATCTCCATCATCAACAATCAAAGGCGCACCACCAATTTAATAGAATAGTTGCTCAAATCAAAATAAAACAAAAGTCAATGTTAATGCCAACGAGCAATGAAATCCTTTGTGAGAAATATAATAAAAAATAATATCCAGCTAAGAAAATATCAGTGTTCACAGAGATACCGGCACTCATTAATTTCAAGAAATTTTAATGTACTCAAAACTTGGTTGACTTTCAGAAAATCAGTGTAAACCTTATAATAATATGAACTCTATTAACAGTGAGGAAGGTTACCAGTAAAAACTTTCTCAGAAGCAATATGATTAGCCGTATGGAATTCCACTTCGCTTGACTTAGGAGAACCACCGGAGGCATCGCATTTGGTGAATACACTATTATGAGCCAGTGATCTTGGAGCCTCAGTCAAATTAGCTGCATAAACATCAGTAGTTGAACAGGTTGGTGAAGGAACAACATAGCGTTCTAAGTCAAGCTCCAGACTGGCTGCTGAAACATTCTGGTAATTGCAACAACAGGCATAAGAATTACGTAGATGATAAGGTGAAACAAGTAAGTGCTATAGAGTAATATAGCAAGGATTAATAGCATTCTTAAAAGATCATGCCAGCTATATGGAGCTAAGCCCAGAAAGTTGCTCTACTTGTTGTTAGTGATGTATATTCTACTTATTAACTTTATTCAAGTCAAACTTCACAGGATGAGTTCACCAATTCTGGCATTTTAGGAACCAAAACCATACTTAGAAGGTTTTCTGACTTAATGAAATGGCCAAGTACCCAACATAAAGAATGCTAAGATAGTCCTCTCTTGACAGCAATGAACATATAGCTGTCGACATAGCGAGGATACTAGATGTTGAAGGATTTTCAGCCTCACGAGGAGTAGAACCTTAATAGCTCTAGTATCGTTCTAGAAAAGTAAAATAAGAAGATAGGAAAATAGAAAATGGGAGTTTATATGATTGAATTATATTCACTGACTATGTATTAAAAAAGAAAGAAAGGAATTATACATAAATAAGTAGAGAACAAACTATCTAATAAAAAATAAATCTTAAAATCAAGCTTTAATCCTGCAACACGGTAAAAATAAAAAATAAGATGAGGACATTAGGTACTATTCTTCTTCCTCATAAGATCTCTCTAAATTGGAATGTTGCTCTCCACATATTGTTGGATTGTATAGATGAAAAGCTGCTGTTCAAAAATTGTTGGATAAAAAGTTTTTTTCAAGGATTGTTAGGTTATTAAGGATGAAAAGGCGCAACCCATGCATTCAAGATCATTTCAATGATTTCTACTCAATCCTTATTTATTAATAAACAAAAACTATTTTAAATATTTTTTCATTTAAGTATTTAACAATCATATGCTTAACTTGTTCATCATCATTATCATGAACACTTGATGTATTCATTAAATTTGCTAATATGCTTAATTACATTGTTGGCAAGTTTACTTTGCTTCAATATAATTCCTAAATTTATTTAAATTTTTCAAAATATGTTAATTGTAGTCAATTAAGTATTTGTTATGATTAATTATCTAATAAGAATATAATTAATGAATTTGAGTTTAATGATTTTGATTCCATGGAGTTTCCATTGAACTCTTTAAATATAAAATTATGTTTAAATTTTAAAACAGTCCCCGGCTATTCATATATAGTCATTTTAGTCCAAGAGTAAACGTTATACAAAATTGATCCAAAATGATCCCTTTAGGACTAAATTGGGATAAATTTTGTAAAGTCGAGGGATTAAATTGTGGTCATTTTTATATCGCAATTATAATATGAGGGACTATTTCGGATCAATTTGATATGGTCAAGGGGCTAAATTGGGACAAAATGATGCTTTGGGATTAAATTAGCTTGGAATTTCCGATATAAAATTATATGTACTACGTTATAATTTGAGTTTGTATTAATTAAGTTATAATAAAATTGAAACTTCACCTTGCTACTCCTGTCTTTCCCTTTCATGCACCTACTCAAAAGCATTGGAACTAGATTGGCTTGTGGACCTACAAAAGTCCCAACATGCAAAATTTGGCCTAATAACAAACAAATTGCATGTAACAGCTATTTATCTAAACGTTAAGGCTGACAGTTGCTTGTTGGAAGAATTTTGAGCATTTTTTAATGCCTTTTGTGTAATAAAAGAACCATCGTATGTCCATTTTGTTACTTGAAGTAGCGTGAAGATGAAGAAGGTAAAGGGGCCAAAGGAATTTTTTTGTCACTTGGCATCGAGGGAAGGCAAAGACTAACCCCATCTCAACTACAGTTGGTTTAACTGCATTTGAAATGACTATGTTGATACATTCTCATATAAAGAGATGAAGGATCGATTGTTGCTTAGTGTCGAGGAGATGAATAAGTCATTTTAATCGTTTAGTATCAGGGGAGATTGAACAAGGAGTTGAGAACCCTTGTGTAAGTTTCGTCTTCTAGAGTCGGGAGGAAGATGAAAGACAACATCCTTTAAATTGTCAAGAGATGAGGAGACAAGAAGAACAAAAAGGAGTGGGAGACGAGTGTGCAAGCAAGCAAGCGGGAGAGAAATCAAGAATAGGGACACTGCAGGAACTTGAGTGATCATGGCTTGTGGCTATAGGGGGAGAGAGGAAAAAGAAAACCTAGGTATGGAATTAACAACAACAACAAACATCAAGTATTTGTCCCACTACGTGGGGTCGGCTACATGAATCTTTTTTCTCCATTGTATCCTGTTAAAAGTCAAATTCTCATTTAAATCTAATAAAGAAAAATCGTTTCTAATATTTTCTGACCAAGTCTTTTTAGGTCTACCTCTACCTTTCTTAATAAAAGTCAAATTTGATACTTCTACTTTCTTAACCGGTCATCGGAAGGCCATCGTTTTATGTGACCAAATCATCTACGGTGAATCTCTCCTTGAAAATAATTCTATATAGTAAATTTAAATTTTGTGATTTGAATTTTTGAATGATAATAATATAACTTGAATAACAATTATATTGGAACTGAAATTGATATTAAAATAAAAGCTTAATTCTCATCTCAAAGAAAAGGTTAATGTATTTAGAATTTATATTTTTTAATTTAATAAATTAATCTAGAAACAATTAAATTTTATCTTTTATTTAAAAATGTTAGATAAATGATAGTTAGATTGCAAGATTATATTCATTTCTAATTAAAAATAAATAATGGTGAATATATATAAGAGTACATTTCATTATATTAATTCAATATATTTATAAGATCTTATTTATATAATCAGTAAATTAATTTTAAGAATTAGATTTATAGGAGTAGAGATATGTATGCATGAGCTATTACTTGTGTTCAAACACAAGGTGGTTTGACCAAGTATTTCCCTAACACAATGGAGAAAAAGGATTCATGTAGCTGACCCCACGTAGTGGGATAAAGGCTTGATGTTGTTGTTGTTGTTGTAGATTTATAGGAGTAGATAACATTTATAAGAATGAAAAAAATAATTTTATTTTGTAAAAAGAAAATTTAAAATATCTTGATGAAGAAAAGTATTTTAGAATAATTAAATCATAATTCTTCATCTATTTTTAAATGATTAGAACTGAATTTATAGAGTAAGGAAAACAAATGTTATAATTAGCTTAATTTAATTGATAATAACTTCTTTTAGAAATAAATTAAATACAAGATCTATTTAGCAATATTCAATAATTAATTAATGGGGGGAGAGAGAGTGTAACTTATATTATATAAAAAATAGTATTTAAGATTTTAGTTATTAGATTTATAATATATTAAGTAATAAATTGAATTAATGGGAGGAAAATTTAAATACTAGAATTGGAGAATATTTTTGAGTTAGAGATAAATCATAAAGTATGACAATAAGAAGAATGTAATTATATAGGTATCAAGCTTACGAGACAGAGAGGTGATTAAAGAGAATTGTCAAGGCATCCTATTTGGAGGTGATTACTAGTATTTTTAAATTATAATAATGATTTTATTTTTCTTTTACATTAGATGCATAGAATAATAGCGGCACATACGTATTTAATTGCAAGTTAAATCATAATTTATCTTTCTCATATTCAATGATTATTCATCTTGAAATATATGATAATTAGAATATTGTGTTTCACATTATTATATAAAGTTAATGAATGCTATATCATTTAAATGACTAGATAGATATTATTGCATATGCATGTTGATGGATAGAGTACACCCCTTATGATACTGCTGGGGAGACAATATACACATTTGTGTGAAATAAAATATATTTTGAAAAAGGTTATGAAAAATAGAATGGAATGAAAAAATCTTCATTGGTACTTCTAGATCATGTCTCATATGATAGTTGTATTATTTACATAAAGGATAATGATATGATACATATGTACAATATATAGATATGCATAGCACTCATGATATTCTCAAAATAAATTTTATTTAGAATTAATTTATATTTTGTAACGAGCATGCATGTTATTCAAAATATTTTTTATTACTATAATTTAGAAGTATAGCGTACTCACTAAGTTATGTTATAACTCACTCCTATATTTATAAATGTTCACAGGTATTATCAAAAGAATTTAAATAAGTGGAAGATGAAAGGACATGTATTGTAGGCATGATACTCTGGAAAAAAAAAAGGCATTTATCGAAATAGTTATAATATTCTTTTAATGTATTTGAGGTATTCATGTCTCTTTCAATGTATTGAAATAATTAGTCAGTAAATGAAAATTTAAATAATCGTTTCACTATCTGCTCCCACCTCGTTAATTCGAGCCTCCGAGTCAGATTGTGACATTTTGTCAAGGCTATTTTAAGAGAACCACTTAACTATTGGAGATATTTTGAGAAGTTTTTAAGCCAACAAAAAAGTCAAAGTCAAAGGAAAAAAATTTTCATAGTAAACCATTTGTGAGGAAAAATTAAGAGAAATCCAAAAATGTTCATTAAAGCAAAGTATTATTGAGTTATTACATGTTGGCAACTTCTCTCTTTTCAATCTCAAGGTGTTTGGAATTTATTTTTTACATTGTAATCTTAATATTTTGTTTTGTAGAATTGTTTGTAATATTTGTGGGGGTTAGTAATTGAGTTGCTTCCAAAGTGCTGAAAACAAGTTGGCTTGATTTCAAATTTATAACTCAATCATAAACTAAGATTTTCTGAGGCTTTCTTCATTTACTCATGAAAGTGGAGAATTTACGCTTGTAGTTTCAAGTGTGGTATAGTGGAATCCTTATCTGGGTAGGATTAGGCATGCACATATGCGGGTTGAGTAATGAACCACCACTTTGCCCCAAACATTGTTATCATCAATCTTTCCAACCTTGGTGGCGAAATTGTATGGATATCACTCTTATTGCTCAAAAGATGAACTAATTATGTACTCATTTACAAGATTCATGGATTTGCATTACTAGATGCAAAGTTTATCCCTTAATGGAATTTTTCACGTAAAATATTAGTCTCTTGTATTACATCAATGTTTGAAATTATGAAACTAAGACGATCATAAATCTATTCTTTGGACAGTAAAAAGAAATTTCTTCTGGCACAGAATACTATAAAATCAAATAAAAATTAAGGGAAATAATGGTCCAAATTCTCTCAAAAAATCCTAAATGGCATCTTTGGTGATCCTTCCCTTTCCATCATCATATTATCATATTTGGAGGAATTCTACGCCATAAAGTATTCTTATGTGGAAAAAAAGAAAAATACATAAAATGAATCCTAGCACTAGAAATTTTTCTAATTAGAAAAAATAAATAAATAAAAACTAAAAAGAAAACAATGAAAAAAAGGCAGATTTAGATAGCAAAGTACTCTCTAATCACATTAGTCCTTCGTGAGGTTTGCAAATATATACAATGTAAATATTTGAACAAGAGTACGCAATTTACAGAAGGTAAGGAAAATTTTATCAAATTCATCAAAATGATTAAAATTTTTAGGAAAACAGCTCAAGCCCCCAACGCTATGTCTTGCAAAACAAAAGATTACAAAAAAGAGTGTAACGGATAAAAATAAATGAACAAGTTTGCGATTTACACGTTCAGATCTTACCTCTGATCCTCCTTCGGGAGCCGCATTGATGCAGATGTCAGGAACCCCCCGGACAGTAGAAGGCCTGAGATTCTCCTTGTAAGCCCTCCAGCTCGCCGCCAGATCAAACGGCGAAACAATGTCAGCAATCACAAACACCTTATACTCTAGCAGCTCCTCATCACAACATCCAGGAAGCCTGAACACCGCCGCTCTAGCTCCACCCTCCAACTTCCCACCAGTGAGCAACCTATCTTCCCCTTCCTCCACTACGTACATACTCTCCATCTCCTTGGATTTCAACAAGAACTTGAAAACCAGTGTTCCTTCAACACAAACCGATTTCATTAAAAACGGAACCTACCAAACTTCTCCACTACACGAACAAAATAAATTCAAGTACCATGGTTCGGCGGCACAACGAAGCTCAACTCCCACGTCAACGCGGATTCCCGCTCCATGGACAGCTAAAAAAGGAAATAGTTTAGGACATCTCCAATCAAAAATCTCATTTTTCACTCCAAAATACAGTGAAACCAAAAAATGCCTTCATTCATCTCCAATCAAACGCTATTTTTCCCGTAACAGTCCTGTTCTTTCCCGCCTTTCTTCCAAATTAAAAAAAAAAATGGATGAACAGTGCAATGCCAATATTGACGTCGCACTGTTCATCGGATGGAGTAAAAAATGACGGTCCGTTGGAGCAAAGCAAGAACGGCAAGTGTTTGCCGTTCCATTGGAGTTGCCCTAATCAGAGTTAGCGAAATGGTATTAGGGAAAAAATGTAAAGGAGTCGCACCGATCGTGAGGAATCCCAGGAGCCGACGATGGGAATGGAGCCGAATACATGGGGGATTAGGTCATCTCTAATTTTCAAATTCTCTATCTTGAGGGAGACATAGAGCTGGCTGCCACTATCGCTGTCGAAATCGCCGCTGAAACCTCCGGGACATTTGGAGGAACCTCCTCCCATCTCCGACGATCGCTAGGGTTCGTGTGAGGGAATTGAAAGGGATTGTGGTGGGGGGAAAGAGGATCAGAGAGCTTTTATGGAGAAGATGGGTACTGGATAAGACTGCGGCGCCACGATGACGAGAGTGCGCGGAAATGGAAGTTAAAGGGGTAACTGCAGTTGTGGAAATGACCAACCGAATCAGAACCGAAACCGGTGAGGCGGAGGTTTTTTTCTTTAACTGCTAGTAATTGAGAACGTGTGACATACAGTTTTTTTTTTTTTTTTTTTTATTTTTTTTTTTTTTTTCTATAATTTTTTTTTTTTGTTGGCATTAGAACGCCGTGTGATGGGAACTTTTATTTGGTCCGGTCACAGGACGTAACTCTACGTTCGGCAGCCAGTAGAATCGCGCCACGTGTTTTCATTATTTACCTTGCATCCCGACAACCCGACCCGGAACCGACCCAGGATGGCTCAGTATTTCTCGGTTTTGCTGGGTATTGCTCGGTATTGCTATGTATTGGTCGATTTTGCTCGGCAATAATCAATATCAAGCAAATACCGAGCAATACCGAGGAATACCGAGTTGTACCGAGTCGGTATTGCTCGGTATTGGTCTTCACAGAGCGATATTTCTCGTTATTGCCAAGCAATACCGAGCAAATACCGACCAATACCGAGCAATACCGAGTTGTACCGAGTTTTTCTAGCTCGGTATTGCTCGGTATTGGTCTTCACAAAGCGGTATTTCTCGTTATTGCCGACCAATACCTAGCAATACCGAGCAAATACCGAGTAATACCTCGCAATATGTGAACATAGCATTCCCTGGTTCCGGTCCGGGTCAAGTCGTCGGGCCGCGCGGTAAAGAGTAAGAGCACGTGGCGACATGTTATTGGCGGCCGAACGTAACTCCATGTCCGGTCAGAGGACGTAATAATTGTTCGTGTGGTGGACATGTGGCCCTGATTTGTTCATAAAAATTTTAAGATGATTTGTATATGTATTCATCAGGCTATAATATATTTTAGAGGGAAGGCCTCAATAGAAAGGACAAGAGGGAGAAGAGAAGAAAAAACAGAAGGAAAGGAAAGAGGGGAGGAGTGATTTTGCTAATAAGGGCTTTTAAGGACCTTATTTATAGTTTTTTTAGGGGTAGAGAGAGAGAGTTTTCCTAGAATTTTTGGAATTCTATAATATTTTCTAAAAATTTCTTCGCGCGGGAATTTTTCATATTTTTTGTGAATTTTTTGGAATTTTTTTAAGAATTTTCTTCGGGACAAAAAAAACATAAAAAGATATTTTTTTCATTGAGGTGGGGCCCACTTGAGGCGGTGGGCTGAACCGCCTCACCGTAAGAAACCAGGCCGCTTAAATGGAGCGGCAGCTCCAATGCGGTGCGGGGCCACCTCGCGGGTCAGGCGCGGCCCCGTTGGAGCAGGCAAGCGCGGGTTAGGCGAACCGCTGGCGGTAAAGCTATGCTGCGGAACCGCATCAGGCGGAACCAGACCGCGCGGGTTCAGGTGGCTCGGCTGTGCAAGGGCCCGCGAGTGGGTCTGGTTGAGGTTACTGCGCATTCTCGTTTTTTGCAGCGCGCGGGCCAGTCGTTATGTTCTTGTTGTCCTCATGCGGTGGACCGTTTGTCTTTCCGTCGCTGGTTGGAGCGCTGGTCGACCATTTGGATAACGCTTGGCAGTCATCGGTCAGTCTTTGTATCAGCGACGCTACACAGGATTTCACGGAGGTGGTTAATAGCTACGATCCGTGTCTCATCTTTGTGGAGGATAGGCACTAAGCTGCCATCTACATTTCTAAATAATCTATCCAACATTCAAAGGACCAAGGGCACATGCCATAGGCCGTTCCAGGCCATCACTTTATTATAGGGGACGTTCGGCTGCTCACTAACGGCGGAGGAATTAGTTAATCCAATGGTAGGTGTTCAGTGAGAATCAACCAGGATCTTTGACTCATACATTTCGCTCAGAAACACACTGCTACAGACCTTCTGTTTAAGGTCTCTAATGATAACGGTGACCTTATAGTGTGGATGGTTGGCCGGATTACAAACGTTTTTTCGGGACATAGAATTTCAGGTATACTTCTTTACACATATTGGATTCTTTTGGGGTAATATAGTCTTTTTTCTAGGGTTCGGGATGTCGGCATTGATTCGCGCTTGACTGTTGATGCTTTAGGGTTTTGTTTGGCTTTCAATATAATCTTTCTTTTTCGCAAATATGCGCTAGGCTATTGGTTGTTTTATCTCTCTCTTGTGAAAAGAACAATTCATATTTCTGTGGTTGGGAACTTCGGATATCTTTAGGACCACCTTAGGCTTTTGTGTGAAACTTATAATGGTATCAATTGGTTTCTTTGTGATTCTTATTACGATGCTTTCTCTGAATCTACCGATAAACGGATAATCAACCTGTTGGGATTGGTGTCGTGCGTTTGTCCGCTAACCTAATTATACGTTGTGGGAGTAAGATCTTCTATAACTAATCATATAACAAGTCTATCTCAAATTGATCATAGAACTGATTTTGGCATTACTACGAATGGATGAGCCATATTATAGTGATCAGTTGTGGCTGCCGTAATTCTTAAAATTCTATAGATTTTCAGGCTTAGAGAGATAAGAAGAATTTAAAAATTAATTCTTCGCTGCAGATATTTCCGATTGTTATTCAGCGAGTCTGTCATAGTCAAGGACTCTGACACAGTTCGTTTGTTTATTCTGTTTCTCGAAAGATGAATTCGGTTCTATACGCGGCGAACGACACCTCATATTAAGAGAAGTGAGTTTTTCCTCTTATATCTGGAAGTATCTTCACACTAAGAATAATATAAAAGTGTAGGCATATTCTCTATGGGACAGAGAAGTCTCCAGGGCTAATGACCTGAAGAAATACTCAAAATCAAATAGGAGAGCTCATAGTGGTTGGGCTCAAATGATGGACCATAAAAGGATGCGGGCAAGACACGCGAATATCAATTTTACAGAAAAATTATATGTAACAGCTTAGTAGTTTACTCAAATTCAAGATGTGCAGTCAATGTTCAGTTTTCCCCAACTGCACAGAATGTTGCTTGAAATCGCAGACGATTCCTATAAGCAAGGACCTATTCTTTCGATTTCCCTACCTAACTCTGAAAGGACTCTAAGGAAGACTGTAAGTGTATCAATTAGGCGGAAATCTCTACTTGCCAAAGACTTGGATTTCAAATTTGTCGCGCGAAAGAGATTACACATACTTGTGATACCACATCTCAGTACTATACATACTAAGGCAATTCACGCATAATTATGGTATCCATGTAGAACAGGTCTTGTGCATACAGTTCTCTTTTTCTTAATCCGCAAATTATTTTCTGTCTAGGTATGCATTTAGGGTATCTCGTTGATTTCAAAAGATGTTTTTGCCACCATTAAAATCAGACACAGATACAAGCCTTGGGTTTACCATATTATGATCGACCCGTTCTCTTTACCATTGTAGTTCTGTCGGTTCTATGATACCTATTGTTAACGTCGATTCACACTAGACACTCATTTTTCATAAAGAATAATATCTGCACTAATTAGGATAGAAGCTATAGCTCACTCCGTTCATGGCCATGAATTAACAAAAAATGTTTTTTTTTTGTTTTATCGCATTTGTCTCATATAATGTTATGGAGAGGTCTATCCGGTTGCAGGGAGTTAAGTGACGTATATAAGTTTGATTAGTAGAAGAGTTTATAGTAGTCCTCCCTCCTTCCGACTTTGCTTTGGTGATGTCAAGACAGGGGAGGTACGCTACCTTGATGTATCTTTGTCATGTATAAGATTTCCCGTGGGAACTTAGTGGACGGACCTTAGCTATATATATGTCTTCACACTATTTTTGCTTGCACACCGTGCACGGAATAAGCCTACGCGGCCACCGCAAAGGAACTTCGGGAATTGCCTTTGTTTGTTGTCTGTGATCATCATCCACACAAAGGAGGCCGGTCGACTTCTCGTTTGCAGTTTAACTAATTTAGACATTTTCACTTGCCGGTTATAAGTTTGTTCAGGACTTTTGCAGTGGTATCACGCAGATTTATATTTTTCTAATGGATTCTTGCCTACACTTTTCATGACGGTATCATAGATTTGGATTGACAACTCAACCGTACGAGGCTCCGTATATGCGATTGTGTAGGACGTATCTCATTATGGATGAGGTTAGGTTGGTATTTCTTCCTCTATCGCTCTCTGGTTAGTAATTGACTAGTGATTCTTGGGAGGCAGATCACGTCCTGCTACTTAGATATGTGTGACCTGATAGACGTCAGAAATTATTCATTAATTTTTCTATCGAGATTGGTTATACTCTACTTTCTCCAACAATAGAATATGCACAATCTCACACAGTTCAGATCGATTTCACAGTTGATCACTGCTTCTATTACGCCTGAATCTTGTCTCCTACCGCCTAACCGGTCCCTTCTGACCTCTGTCGGCGCTACTACGGTCCGTCCCGACAACATAACTAGACAACGGTCCTTTCAGACCCGCAGTTTTCTAATCGACTACGTCCTTGCAGGCCTTCGTCGCCTATAGATGGTCCTTCTGACCTCCATCAACAACAACAGTCTTTCTGACCCCGGTTTTCTTGCCGACTATGGTCTCTGCCCACTACGGTCCTTCAGGACAACAAACATGTATATGTAAACTCCTACCATGTAAATACAATCTTATATTGATGTACATGTTGCTACAATGCAATCCCAAGGCCTTATCCAAGGAAGGGCTCATTTGGTAATCGACTGAGCAAATACTAGTGATCATTCAACTGGCCAGGCCCGTGGTTTTTCTTCCTTTTTAGGGGTTTTCCATGTAAAAACTTTGGTGTCTCTTATGAATGCTACACCCTCTGCACTTATTCTGGTTTTGTGTGCTGGATCTTTCGGTACAATGCTAAGACGTTTAACTAAATTTTTATTTTCTCTAACCGGGGTCGGCGGAATACTCCAGGACGGCACAATCAATACTAATATTAAAATAATTTAAAAGATTATTCAAATACTAGTAAGAAGGTTTTTAAAATAATCAAAAGGAATTGCTATCTAACCAATGTAGGGGGTAAATATTTAACTCTTGGAATCATGTTGTGTTTCACTATCATGCTTATTCTTATCTCCTTCTCATTGAAAGTGTCAACGCAATCCTGTCATTTAATATTTAAAAGATGGATAATTTTAATGCCTCAACAATCTAAATTTGGAAAAAATTGGGTTCTATAATCTTTAATTTACTCTGTTTAAGTCCTCATGCTAATATAATTTAATGAAAACTAAGCAACAAAACAACATTATACATCAAATATTTTCCTCTTGGTTTTTAATTAATCATTCAGAATTTATTTACAATAGCTAGAAGTTTCAGATAAACATATCATTTTACCTATTGACTTTTTTATTACAAAGAATAAAAAATAAAAGAACAAAATATAAAGGCTAAACTTGAAAGATTCGATTGGCTTTCACTCTATTTTGGATCTAGACCTCTTTCCCAAAAATATTATAAAATCACAGTGGAACTAATAGCTTAGTAGTTTACTAAGAACTCATACCTATAATCAATTCAAGGTAATAGAAGCAATATGCTTGTAATCATTCAATTCATATCAATATAACATGTAAGGTAGAAGATCTTGTACTAGTCAATATTGATTTTGTACAATTTCAATATGAAGGCAATGAAATTAATACTAAGTTTATATAATTATGATTTCAGTGTTAGTAAATTATATAAATGAGGGGTATGTGTTCTGTCATTTTAATGCTCATAATAAGTACAACACAAACCATGTCTATTACGAATCTATATATGTTTTAATAATTTATATGTTATTTTAACATGCAAGCCATCTCATAAATATCAATCTATATGTCATATTAAAACAAGTGTTCTACAACCGTTATATGCATTACATGTTGGTATAATGTCAAAATCAATATGCAATGTATCATATATATCTTGTGGTTCTATATATCTTTATGTCTTCGTATTAATCTTTATCATATGTTATATTAGTGGTATCATGCATCATGGTTATATCAAATCACTTCTAATTTATCATGTATGCTCATTTCACATGTTATATTTTAGTAAAACATGATATCTTCAAGCTAATACCTCCCTTTTTAATCATTGAATATTTTACCAAAATCCTTTATTTAAAAGAAAAATCATCGGGCCAACCTTCATACACAGAGCTAATATCTCTCTAATCTAGCTTGAAGTCAAAATCAATCATTTTTCACGACAAACCATTTCCTTGCTTTATTACATACATTTTCATATCAGATATAATATAATGACAACATCATGGGCATAATTATGTGCGATATGATCATAATAATTTGCAATGATCATAATAGTGAATCTATTCAATATTTAATCCTGTATATATGTAGTATGGCTGAAAAATACATGTTTTTACTAATGAATAAATATATGATATATATATATCTAATATCCAAAAGTAACATCCAAACTCTTGATGCAATTTTATATTCAGAATTAACTGCTATTTATTTCAATTAAATGCCCTATATATACAAAATCAAATGGTAAATTTTAAATAAACACATTCTAATGGCTTATAAATGACAATATCCCCATATATTAAAATTATATGGTAAAAGTTCAACTAAAATGTAAGAAGCATGCAGAAAAATAGACCAAAATACAAAAAATTGAAAACAGAGATGGATTAAGGTTACATATCACGATTAGAATAATTTTCACAATTGGAGCGAAGTGGCAAAATGCCTTGGAGCAAGCTTTCTCTCTCTTTCTCCTCCTTCTTTCTCAAAATTCAAACTGCATAGGATAGGGAGGGGGAAGGCCAATATGTGAGGGGTTTTGATAAATTTGAATTTTGATATTAAAAAAAAAAAATGATTTTTTTGACCGCAATGCCACAACGCTAAAGACCCCCAACGCCGCCAGCGCTTCAATCTACAAAAAAACTTGAGAGCTTTGGTGTCAGCAATTGCTACC
>NW_021318918.1:284466-286804 GCF_001605985.2 Dendrobium catenatum
GTTTTCTGAGGCCCCTCTCTTGGCAAGGAAGTCCGGAGATTTCCCCTTCTTTTCTTCTCCCTCTGTCCTTTCTATTGAGGCCTTCCCTCGATTTTTCGAGGCCCCTCTCTTGGCAAGGAAGTTCGGAGATTTCCCCTCTTTCTCTTCTCCCTCTGTCCTTTCTATTGAGGCCTTCCCTCGATTTTTCGAGGCCCCTCTCTTGGCAAGGAAGTTCGGAGATTTCCCCTCCTTCTCTTCTCCCTCTGTCCTTTCTATTGAGGCCTTCCCTCGATTTTTCGAGGCCCCTCTCTTGGCAAGGAAGTTCGGAGATTTCCCCTCCTTCTCTTCTCCCTCTGTCCTTTCTATTGAGGCCTTCCCTCGATTTTTCGAGGCCCCTCTCTTGGCAAGGAAGTCCGGAGATTTCTCCTTCTTCTCTTCTCCCTCTGTCCTTACAATTGAGACTTTTCCTTGGTTTTCCAAGTCCCCTCTCTTGGCGAGGAAGTCTGGAGATTCCCCCTTCTTCTCTTCTCCCTCTGTCTACTTCGAGAGATCATGTGGAGTTTCGATGTTTGATGGTTAGTGATGGAGTTTGGATAAACCGTTGTAAGGAGGGAGGTTAAAATGACAGGCATTCTTCCATTGTCGGGGAGAAGTATGATGACATGTAAGAATTAAACGTAGGGTAGACATACAGCGTCGGGCAGAAGACCAACAAAACTCTATTAACTGGTAGAAGTCCGACATCCGGTAGAAGTAAGAAGTCGGGTAGAGGTGCAGCGTCAGGTAGAAGAGCGACGAAGGTTTGTTGACGAGCAGAAGTCCGACGACGAGTAGAAGTCTGCTAACGAGCAGAATTCTGACGTCGAGTAGAATTCCGCTGACGAGCAGAGGTCTGACGTCGGGTAGAAGTCCGCTGACGAGCAGAAGTCCTACGTCAAGGAGAAGTCCGCTAAGGAGCAAAAGTCCAGCGTCGGGTAGAAGAGCGACGAAGGTGTGTCGACGAGCAGAAGTCCGACGACGAGTAGAAGTCCGACGACAGGCAGAAGTCCGTAGTCGGGTAGTGATACAGCGTCGGGTAGAAGACCTATGAAAGTCCGTCGACGGGCAGAAGTCTGACGGCAGGCAGAAGTCTGTAGTCGGGTAGAGGACTGACAAAAGTTTATCGACGAGCAGAAGTCCGACGACGAGTAGAAGTCCGCTAATGAGCAGAAGTCCGACGTCGAGTAGAAGTCTGCTGACGAGCAGAAGTCTGACGTCGAGTAGAAGTCTGCTAACAAGCAGAGGTCCGACATCGGGTAGAAGTCCGCTGACGAGCAGAAGTCCAACATCAAGGAGAAGTCCACTGAGGAGCAAAAGTCTGATGACAAGGTGAAGTCCGGTGTCGTGTAGAAGTACGGCCTCGGGCAGAAGACCGATGAAAGTTCGTCGATGGGCAGAAGTCTAACGACGAGTACAAGTCTGCTGACGAGCAGAAGTTTGACGACAAGGTGAAGTCCGACATCGTGTAGAAGTACGGCCTCGGGCAGAAGACCGATGAAAGTTCGTCGACGGGCAGAAGTCTGATGTTGAGTAGAAGTCCGCTGACGAGCAGAAGTTCGATGACAAGGTGAAGTCCGACGTCGTGTAGAAGTACGGCCTCGGGCAGAAGACAGATAAAAGTTCGTCGACGGGCAGAAGTCCGACGACGAGTAGAAGTCCTACGATAGGGAGAAGTCCGACGTCGGGTATTAGTCCGTCGAAAGTCCTGCAAGGCAAAAGTTCAGCGACAGGAGGAAATTTAAAATCATGTAGAAATTTAACTTTGTGCAGAAGTCAGAAGGAAATTTATTGATGACATTCTGGTGACGTTAACCAAGGATGTAAGACCTATCCGAGGTTGTAGGTCATAGCCTTTGCTCGATGACGTTAACCTGTATGGAAGAGGTCGAGATAAATCCACCAAGGATGTGAGACCTATCCGAGGTTGTATGTCGGAGCCTTTGCTCGACGACGTTAACCTGTGTGGAAGAGGTCGGGAGAATCCACCAAGGATTTCAGACCTTTCCGAGGTTGTATGCCGGAGCCCTGCTCGACGACGTTAACCTGTGTGGAAGAGGTCGGGAGAATCCACCAAGGATGTGAGACCTTTCTGAGGTTGTATGTCGGAGCCTTTGCTCGATGACGTTAACCTGTGTGGAAGAGGTCGGGAGAATCCACCAAGGATGTGAGACCTTTCCGAGGTTGTATGTCGGAGCCTTTGCTTTACGACGTTAACCTGTATGGAAGAGGTCGAATCGAATCCCCCTGGGATTGTTTTTGCTTTGATTGAGAGGGGGCAAACGCCGCGTATATCCCGAATCAAAAGTGAAAAAGGTCTATC